>NC_067149.1:60755942-60968442 GCF_903995435.1 Acomys russatus | reverse complement strand
GCACTTAACACCAGAAACAAAACCAGGAGAAAGGTCTTCAACTATCTTCAAAAGAAATGTTATGCGACTGCAACTGGATACAGAAATGCTTCTACTAATCTCCAGACCCGCTGTTCATTCTTGTTATTGCTTTACTATCTCTTAATATGGTGTTGGAAATACCTTTTGTGGGCATAGTGACATGGTTCAGTGATCAAAGCATTCCCTGTACAAGTGTGAGAACTTGGATCAGGAGCCTTGTCAAGATGGACAGCTTAGCACGTTTCTGTAAATTCTAGTCCTTCTACAGCAAAACAGGAGTGAGTGGGGGTAGGGGTTGGGGGAGACGAGAGAACTCCAAGAGCTTTGGGGCCAACTAAGCTGGGCTACTTCACCAACAACAAGCATCCAAACAAAATAGAGGGAAAAGACTGACACCAGAATATGTCCTCTGACCCCTATGCATACATGCACGTGAGCACACACACACACACACACACACACACACACACACACACACACACACACACGTACACAAGACACTCACACAAGTACAAACACATACTCACACACATGCTCACACACAGTCATGTACACACAGACATATATACTCACACACATGCACACAATACACAAATGCATGCACACATATTACACACACATACTCACATGCTCTCATACACACTACATAGGCATACTCACATACACGCACACACACGCACACACCTCCACCTTTTTACCATTGTGTGATTTGTTTAAAGGCAAAGAATTGGTAACATTAAGTTCATTTTCATCTTATTTGTGTTTCTAGCTTTCCCATCTTGACTTCTTTTCTGGGATTCTAAGCATGGCCTCTATATTCTCTTAGCTACCACCAGGCTCTTTGAAGAGGATGCGAAATGTAGCTAATAATTAAACAATTACCAGCATAAAAAAGACAGCAATGGAAATATTGCGCAGAACTCTAGAAACCTAAGTTGCATCATCTCTCTGAATCCTGTTTCCTCATTTGTAACATTTGATTAATCAATTTCAAAATTATTTCAACTATAAGCATAATAAATCCTTCAATTTTTCCTTATAAAAAGTTATGTCCCTTTCAGTGGGAATTATTCTAGCGCTACCACCTGTTTTCAATAAGTAATGCAGGTCTTAGGATATTATAAATGTGCCTATCAGGGCCAGACATGGCAGTGCAACCCTTTAATCCCACTATGTCATAGGTAGAGGAAGGCAGACCTCTGTGAGTTCAAGATGAGCCTGGTCTACTACAAAGCAAGTTCTAGGACAGCTGGTGCTCCATGGTAAGACCTTGTCTCAAGAAGCAAGCAAATAAAACAAAAAATGGCAAAATGACAAATATCAAAACCCAAGTATCTAAAATGGTAAGACATTTGCTGGAATTTCAAGGATGCATAGTATCTGTGAGAACACACTCACATACTGCAGCATAAGTAAATATTCCTTCAGATTCTCAATTCACCTAACCTTCTCTGAACAGTCCTGTTTGATTCAACGTCTCTTCATGAGGCCTCATGAAGTAACGGGATATGACAGACTTGGTAAAAACAGATTCAAACTGTGACCCTAACATAAAATAGCTAATTTATTAGGTTTGCGACTTTCAATATGTTATTTAATCTCTCCAAATTGCTACTGTTTCTGTGTCAATAAAATGGAAAAACAGATACTTGTTTTGCAAAGTCTGGAAGTTGAATAAAATAATTTTCACTAGGCACTAGGTAGATGGTCAAAAGCCATTCTTTCTACATTTGCAACTTGCCCCATCCAAATTATGCCCCAGTGACTTAGTATTTCTAACAAGATCTATGTGTCAATATAGTCTCTTGCCAATTTTAGATGTTTAGAATATTGCCTATTATAACTTATTATATTGGATTTACTAATGCAACAACCTAGGAGCCATCTTGTGTCTTGATTCTTCCCAACAAATGTTTTAGGCCCACAAAGGCTTAAGTGAATTTAAGGTGAGACTTAGCCAAAAATAAATTGACAAAAAAGCATGTTATTTTTATAAAAATATGGATATGCAAACACAAATATGCACAAACTCGTCCAGACACACTTATATCCATGTGAACATGTACAGGTTTTAATACAGTGGCAGAATACCTCTGTTTATTGACAGGTTGACTCCCTTATGGCAGCAGCAAATGACAACTGTCCTTCAGTAAGCATCTTGTATGACTGTTTACTTAGAAAAGCTCACATATTCATAGAAGAAAACTGAAAAATGAGAAGGAAACTCCAGTCTTCACTATTCTAAGATGAAATAGTATTTTACTCTACAGCCGGCCATGATTTTCTTATGTATATGTGACAACTTATGAATAACTTTCCGTAGTGTACTATTATTTAAACAGATTTTCAAAAGTAGTAATGGGAATCCCCCACATGATGTTAAGTTCCTGTCATCTCAGCACTGGGGAAAGTGGAGGCAGGAAGATCCAGTTACTTGAAAACCTGGGGTACATGGTGGGAATCTTGTCTAAAATTATTATTATTAGTAGTAGAGGTAATAGTAATAGTAGTAGTTGTAGTTGTAGTCATTGTCCATCATCATTGTCATCGTTGTAGGAGTAGGAACAGAAATAAATCGTGAGGTTGGGAGGAGCTTGAGAGGTAAGGATGCATCTGTGCATCTGCCTGGGGGTTAAAGAACTGAGTGTCGTGAATATGATGCAAATATGCAAAATAAATTAATAAAATCCTACGACAAACAATATAACAAGGAAGGTTCTTAACGTGTGATATTTGAACTCTTTCAGTAAATCTCCATTACATATCTTTTGTTTGCCATTAAAATGTCTTGTAAGGTTATTCTAAGCTATTTTACATTCAGTGTTTTTTTCAAGTACTAAGTCAGCATTGTGTAAGCAGATGCTTTTGTTGTTTCTATAGTACATTCTGGATCCACTGACCCTAAGCAGACAAATATTCAATTCTTTGTCAGAATGAGTTCACAGGAGTGTAATTAGTTAGGCAAAGAATACAACAATTTGGAAGGATAGGGTAAATATTGACCAAATGATCTTCATAAAAGCTATACCCATTATTCTCACGCCAAATTTACTCGTGATTTCACATTTGCGCTAACACTGGGCCTTATTATTTAGAAAAACATTCTTGTCACCTTCAGAGATGAAAGATGCTACCTGATTATAATTTTTAATTGGTGTTTATATGCTGACTTGTAGCCCTTTGGAGTTTCCTCCTCTGGGAAACTGTTTATGCCCTCTGTCCATTTTTCTACTGGGGCAGGCTTCCATTTTTTATCTACGTTCTGCACTGAAAATGAAAGCATCACTCAAGTGCTAAACTCAGCCTAAATCCCATTATGAAACAAAGTAATTGAAGGTGGTTAATGCTATTTACAAATCATAGATCAGTTTTATTTCATCATGGAAATAAAAAGTTACATTCACAATTAAGTCTGTCTGCTCGGTAGAACTCAGTCAAGTAAGACAAACACTCCTAAATTTTGACTCTAAAAACTGCTCACATTCTTATGGCTGCAAAATGCTATTCCAACCTCATTACAAAAGCACCTAATACATTTCTGTGTTCACTTCATTTATTACCTGCCGTAAAGGGGCTGCATATCTTTAGCACTGGTTATGCACAATTAGCACTTGGTGATTGTCTTGTCACTGTGGCCCTTACAAGACAGACTTCCTGAGTGCGGGAAGTCAGCTCATCTTCATCCGTCAAGCAGAGCACACAGATGTGGTCACCCTGAATACAGAAGGGTTTCAAGATAGGAGATGCTCCTCTTCCACTGATGTTTGCATCAGAGATGCGTCCAGTGTGGCTGCCTCCTGGAAAAGCCTATGCAAAGCTTTGTCCCAACACCCATCTTCCCCAGAGAAACAGGAAAGAGGTTATTCATGGACATTTTCCCTTAAGAAAACTTAATTAACACTTCAAATTATGGAATTATCATTGAGTATTTGTATTTGTTTTATTTAAGTATGTGTTTACTGTGTGGATTTATTTATCCTTAGAGTCCCGGGGATTGAAGTTCACATGTTCTTTCTTGACAGGAACTGTACCATTAAACTGTGCTCATAGCACACCCCTCTCTTAAAAAAAAAAAAAAAAAAAAAAAAACTGAAACAAGGAACACTCAAGTTTCCAGTTTAGCTATGAAATCCCTCTGTAGCTCATGCAAGTCTTGAATTTAGGATCCTTCTGCCTCAGCCCCCTGAGTAGTAGGCATGACAGGGCTTTCCTGCTTGACCCATATAAAATGCCAGGCAAGCAGTTTCACACCTGTAATCCTGGGGCTGGAAAACAAGGGATCAAAGAGCCATGGAGCTGTCCGGCTTGCCAGCGTAGCTGCATGTGTTAACTCCAGATTCAGTGGGGGACTATTTTACAAGTAGAGATGGACTGGCAAGATGGCTGAGTGCCTAAAGACCCTTGAGAGTCTGAGTATGATCCCTGAAATCCACATTGTAGACTGAGAGAACTGACTCCCTCAAGTTGTACTCTGACCTCCACGCATGGCACGGCAGGTGTTTGCACATCACCTGACCCCAAAAAAGAAAAAAAAAAATATTTAAAAAAAAAAAAAAGGGCTCCCAATTTTTGCTCCATGAAATTGAAAGAACATTCCAGACATTTTTTGATAATGATAATAACAACATCAAATAAGAAAAAGAGTCCTGGAGGACACCGCACAGAAGAACCTAATGAACTTGGCTAGAAATGTGCTGAGGGAAGAGATTGATGTTTTTCACATTCACCTCTGGGCTCCATGCACGTTTGTGCATAAGTACACAAACATGTGCACACACATGAATTAGTATGTGTGCATATGAGCATGTGCACATACATGAATATGCACATGCACATAGTTAAAAATCTAAGATCCTGTATTTAAACTATACAGACCTCTCTTTGAAAAAGAAGGAAATTGGGGCAAAATCATTCTGAAACTTATTTTATGATAATTTAATTTTCATTTGGAATAGAAAAGAAAATCTCTACAGTAGGTTAATTTCTTAAATACTGAAAAGTTCTTCCACAGAAAATTAAATGATGACCTTGGAACAAAAGAAAAAAGAAACAATCTGCATGTTTGTAGTGAAATCTCTTCCAATATGTAAAAAATCTCCCCCAATATTTCTTTTTATTTTCTTTGTGATATTTATTTTAAAACATATTACACATGTTAATTTTCTGGTATGTGTGCATGTGTGTATGACAGTGCATGTTCAGAGGTCAGAGGAGAGCCCGTGGGAGTCGGTTCTCTCCTTCTTCCACCCCGTGGGCCCCGAGAATCAAACTCAGGTTGGCAGACTTGGCAGCAACACACTGGCCCCCAGAGCAGAGTCTCTGGCTCAGTGCTTACTTTTCTATTTTAAGGACTGAAACAATGCTAGACCCTATGGAAGCTGAGGGGAATAAAATCTTGTTTCTTGAAGAACTCAATGAGTTCAGCACTCTGGGGGAGACAGGACATGAGAGACTCACAGAAGAGTCTAGTGAACTTGGGTACATCTTGGGTACATCTACGTTTTTTGCAGGTTCAGGGATGCACCTTGGGACTGAGGTGTTGAATTTTCGGAAGGGAGTCCCCAGGGTCCTGGCTGGGCCAAGGACAGGGACTCAGTTGGTAAAAGACTTGCCAGCTGTGCACATGCCAGGAGGCCATGTATTCCAGCTCCAAAAGTATCACAACAAAACAAAACAGCAAACACCAGTATGGCGACGAGTGCTTGTAATCCCAGAGCTGTGAAGGTGGACATAGGCAGATTGCTGGGGTTCACTGGACAGTCAGTTCAGCCAAACTGGGGGAGTCCTGGGTCTCACTGAGACTGTGTCAAAAAAAAAAAAATAGATGGCTGGCATGAGAAGAATGACACTGGAAGTTGACGTTGCCCTCCAGACCCACAAACATTCATGTGCACCTGCGTGAGCAACATCCCACACACACACACACACACACACACACACACACACACACACACAGACAAGAGGGGAGGGAAGGAGAGAGAGAGACAGACAGACAGACAGACAGACAGACAGACAGAGAAATGTTGGAATATACTAGTTTGAAATCGCAAATATAAATTTGTAATTCTTAAGATTTATTCTTTGTCTCCTTAGTTTTACTATGCTAATATATATTCCTACGGTAATCTCACATTTAATACCCAGAATGACCATTATGTAAGTGATACCTTTAGCCTCTGAGGTAGACAAACGAACCGATGGGCAGAAAACAATTTTTTGTTTATTGCTTTTATTTTTCTCCGATTATAATTACATCATTCTCCCTTTCCTTTTTTTCCCTTCCTCCAATTCTTGCCATATATATTCTTCCTTGTTTTTTTTTACATTCTCTTTTTTCATTTGTTGACATATTTATAATTAAATACACATATCAATATTGTATGTTGATGTATATCAATATTACAGATCATATATGTATATATATTATATAAACACATACAAACATGAACTGAACAACAGACATGGAGTTGGGGAAAGCCCAAGAGGCCTCAACCAGACACAAAGAACTACAAGTAACTAAAGAATGCTTGGACCAAGAGAAACAGTCTTCCCCTGGGAAGAGCGCACTAGTTATTTGGTTATCCAACGCCAAAGGTCAGCCCTGAAAACACGTACAAACGACAGTATACAGACACCGAGGATATGCAGAAAAACTGAAGCATTCTGCCCAAAATAGTAAATGGTCAACTCGAGACTTTAGCCCAGCAAATCAGGCTTTTACTCTCTGAAGCAAACCAATTTCACAAGAGTATTTTGTTTTCTGACTAAGAATATATATAAGTCTAAACAGATCCTGCGGGGCTGAGGTAAAGTTGACTTTGAATAATTTATAGCAGGACTCAGGATATGGATAGCATTCTTTGGTGCTGAGGGGATTGTAAGGAGTGAGATACGCAATGACAATTTGGCTGTCAATGGGGAAAAGACAGGAAATTTGTTCCTGAGTTTAGGGACGGGGTAAATGCCTCTTGCTGAATACGGCAATACAGAGTGCTCCATCCTTTAGTGGCTATGAATGCTAAGCGGGAAAGAAGAGATGTTGGGAATATATATACCATATTTCATCTTTTTAAGCTGTTATAAAAGCAGAAATTGGTTATAATTGGACATCATTGACCTTAGAGAAATAAAGCAACTAAGTTAACAGTCTCACTTCTTTAAATGCATATTACAAATAGAAGTATCTTAAAGCAGGGTTTGATAACCTACTCTAACTAAAGGGCTTGGGTGTTTGAGGAGGTGGTAACGTGACACCAAGAAAGGTGAAAATATTGAAAATACATCATATGGAATTTTCAAAGAATTAATAAAAGTTATAAAAGGGAAAACTGCTCTAAGTGCCCTATCACAGAACAAAAGTTTACTAATTACAGCTCATTCTTATGGCTTCTCAGAACTCAAAAGCTGTATAAAGTCAGTTAGACTCATCTTCAGCTGCATTCCTAATTTCAACACATGAATATTCGATTAGTTAATCACCGAATTGGCATCTTTTCTTCCTCTTTAATAGTTTCTGAATGCGGATAAAACTAATAGGGTTGAGTTGACCATAGCACAAGCAATTAGGACTACACTACAAGGAAGGTGAATATGTTTGCACGAGTTTTAGGCAGACCTCCTAATGTACTTAGAGCATTCTTCAGCGATCACTATGTTCAAAATGATTTTTCTACTAATGTTGTCTCTCATAAAGAGCAGGTTATATGATGTTGGAAATCAGCTTTTCCTTTCAAATTTAGTTAGTGCTTTTTTTTGTTAAGCATTGAAAACTTGCATTGTCATTTATCTAATTTCTTCATTTCTGAATATTTGAGAGAGAGAGAGAGAGGGAGAAAGGAAAGTGTAGTTTGTATGTGTTCATGAGCATTGTGTGTGGAAGATAGATGTTCACGAGAGTGCATGTGGAGGCCTGAGACTGACAGTGTCTTCTATAGTCATATTCTCCCGACTATATTTTTTCAGACAGAGTCTCTCACTGAACCTTAAACCCACCATCAGTTCAGTAAAAAACAACCGACCAGCAAGCTGCCAGGATGCTCCTGTGTCTGCCTCCCCAGCTCTGAGTTTCCAAGCAAACATAGGTATGCCAGGCTGTTTAGGTGTATGCTAGAGATTGGATTCAGATCTTCATTCTTGTGTGGCAAGCACTTTGCCATCTCCCCAGCCCCTATATGGGGTAATGATGACCTTTACTGAAGAACAGCCTCAGTCTTCTGACCACAGATGCCAGCACTGCATATACTGTTTTATGAGTTAGTGATGACTGTGACACTTTTCTTTACCGCTACAGATAGATTTAAATGTACATTAAAAAAATATATATATATTTCCCCAGTTGTTAAGATATTAGCTAGGAAACATTTCAGAAAGTAATACTTTAATATTTTGATGTATATTCTCTCATTTTTTAAATATTTCATCATTTTCTCTCTATGGCTGTCTGTACTTGTCAATGAGATGTGTCATACACATCTCATCAAAAGGTCGCTAGGCTGATGGAAACTGAACAAGGGCATACAGTAATTAGAAGGCTGTGAGTCTTAGTGCTGGTTCATTCCTGTAACAGCAGCATTCGGGAGGCTGAGGCACGGCCTCGTGATGGCTGTGAGGTTGAGGCCACTGTGGGCTTCCAAGTCAATTGCAGGAGAGCCGAAGCTGAAGGAAGGTGAAATAATAGGCCAGAAATTGACATAATTCAGTTCACCATAGGCACTCAGGCTGTGGAGACCCAGATAGGCATTTGGCATTTGGGTGGGAGCCTGGGGTATACTGACTTAATAGATTGGATCAGAGAAACAAGTCTGATTATGTTGCCTATACGCTTAGGCAGGCCTATACTCTATAGAAGGTGATGTTTTTTTTTTTTAATTTTTAAAAATATATTTTATTAATTTATTCTTGTTACATCTCAATGGTTATCCCATCCCTTTTATCCTCCCATTCCTCCCTCCCTCCCATTTTCCCCTTATTCCCCTCCCCTATGACTGTTCCTGAGGCGGATTACCTCCCCCTGTATATGCTCATAGGGTATCAAGTCTCTTCTTGGCAACCTGCTGTCCTTCCTCTGAGTGCCACCAGGCCTCTGCATCCAGGGGATGTGGTCAAATATGGTGCACCAGAGTTCAGAGTTCATGTGAAAGTCAGTTCCCACTCTCCACTCAACTGTGGAGAATGTCCTGTCCATTGGCTAGATCTGGGTAGGGGTCCTGCTCAAACTATGGCACCAGTCAAGGACAATACGTGAAGGTGGTAGTTTTCTGTGCATTCTAAACATTGCCATCCAGATTTGGTTTCTATTTCTCATTAAAACCCTACAGACAGAAGTAACTAATAACACTGAATGATTGGAAGGCTGAAGCTTCATGTTCTTTGCTCCCAGGGGAAGGCTGGAATCTGGATCCTATCCATTGCACTTTGCTTTTCTGCTTTCCCTGTACTTTTCATGGTGACCTCCCTGTAGTTGGATACTGTGTCCTCATCTCTCTTACAGAGAACTCAAGTGGGGAAAAGTGGCATGCACCTGTACCTGCATCGGGTATGTGACAGGAGCAGAGCATGAAGCCAGCTGCCCAGGACAGCTGCCTCCATGTTTCACTCACTGTAACAACCCTGACCACATACCAAAGAAAACGCTCTAACTTAAAGGACCCTGAGCTAAGAATGGGACAGGATGGGGTGACAGATTCCCATCTCTACATGTGATGGCTAATAGAATTTGAATCTCTGATAAGAAATTAAACACAAGTTAAAGACAATGAACAACACTGAAAACTATCTCCAGATCAATTGATAAACTCAATAACAGCAAAAAGACAAGAGTGATTTGTTGAATGCATTTATTTTGATATAGCATTTTATTATTAATAAGCTGAAATTAATTTCAACAGTAATATAAACTGATTGCCTTGAAGACTACTTAAATATGTCTTAAATTCTGTTTTACTTAATTTTCCATAAAACATAAAAGTCAAATTCATGCTTCTAAGGGTTATCCAAATAAAAGAATATTTCCATTTATTCAGTATGTTTTCATGATCACAATAATTACGTAAACTGATTTATTAAACAATGCTATTTAAATGCAATATTTAAGACATACAGGCTAAAACTAACAAGAAAGGAAAAACATACTCTAAGTCCCAAACTTAAATGCATGTGCCTTGTCCAGTAGGTGCAAACAAATCCCAGATTTCAGGACCAACGCTGAGCATCTATTTTAAACCAGCAGCAGCAGCAGGCAGTAATCCCAGGGAAAAAGCAAATTCCACAAATAAACAGACCAATTTTCCTTTAAGAGGAGAGCTAATTCTTTTCAATCTACTTTTTTTTATTACACTATTTTCTCCTCTATCTACTTAGCTAGTATAAGGATAAATTTCCAAAGCTGCCTGGATAGAAAATAAATAGATTCTCTGTTTGTCTAGAATTCCAATCTTTGCAAATGTAAATCAGTCCAAGTGCCCCTCATTTAAACCTTCAACTTTACAGAGCATTAAAGGGTGGCTTCCCCTACACAATTTAATTCATCCACTAAGATTTCTGCCAGAGCATCATTCCAAATTGCCTATCTGATAAAGAATGACTACCGACAAAGGTCATAGAGGTCAACCTGTACAATTACAAAAAGTTGCTCTCAGTCAACTCTACGAAACACTGCTGTTTGAAGGTTAAATTGTTACAATTAAATATATATGCAGATCTCCCCAGCTACTTCATTGTTAAATGTACTGGAAACTGCACGAGCATTTATTTCTGACCTTAATTGTGTCCGTAGTGTCACCCACTGGGAAACTATATAAAAAGAGCACTTATTGAAAGCATTACAGTCTTGCACTTTAAACAATGCTTCATAAACTAAAATGCATAATTAGCTGCTGGGAGCTGGTTTTATTTATCACATCAATATTGAGAAGTTCCTCCAGGTTTCTCTGTTTGGATTAAGGGGGAGCACTCAGGAAGTGACGTCTATTTCATAGCTGGGGAATTTTTCACAGAGGAATATAGCTCAGGCTTACCCTTGCACCTTTCTCTGGACACCAGGCACTTTCAAATTGCTAAACTTCAGCCACGTTTTATTATGTGACTGCCAACAGAGTTGAAGAGAGCCTCAAATAGAAAATGTTAGAGTGGGCAATTTCCAAATTCTTTTGGATCACTGTAGTGCCTTTTGTGGTTTTTGTATTAAGTGGACAAAGAATCAGTAAAAAACTCATTCATGTTCGTGACCAGTAAGAATTGATATCATTTTTAATTTTACTTTACTTAGGGTGTATATGTGGCAAGAATCTTCTCCTTGACAATGTGGTAAGGAAAAGAAAACAGGAGAGTGGAGGGAAGAAGGAACACCATTGTGTTTCCTCGCTGATCCTCCAATATTTCTATGTGAAAGTGCATTTTAAATGTTGTGTGCAAGTGTTAATAGGTGAAATAAAAACAATTTTAACTTGTACAATGAAAGCAATTTCCTAAGACCGTCTTTTAGATTTGAGTAGTCTTGACACGCCTTGTTCTTTTTCCCTTTCAGATTTTGTGTCGGAGACAAGTTTTTCTTAAAGAACAATATGATCCTCTGCCAGACAGACTACGAGGAAGGCCTAATGAAAGAAGGTTATGCACCCCAGGTCCGCTGATCCATCAACGTCAGCCCCGGCAACACAAAGCACTACATCCTTTTATCTTTTTTGCTCACGTGTACATAAGAATTGACACAGGAACCTACTAAATAGGGTAGTTAGAGGACAGCAGGATGACCCCATGGAAGAGAAGGCGGACTGCATCTGTATGTAGTGAAATTGCCCAAGTTCAAGAGTTGAATGTTCATTATTAAAGAAAGAAAACTAATGTATATATTGCTGAATTTTTTTTTTTTTTTTTTTTTTTTTTTTTTTTTTTTTTTTTTTTGCTTGCTATTCGTTTTTGTGTCATTTGGCATGAGATGTTTATTTTGGACTATTGTATATAATGTATTGTAATAACTGAAGCACAAAGGTAATACAGTTTTATTGTGTTACTATTTGTGTTTTGTTTGCTTCTTTGTATTGTTGCATTTAGTACAATCAGTGTTTAAACTTACTGTATATTTATGCTTTCTGTGTCTACCAGCTATTTTCAATGAGCCGTACCTTTCTAGTAAGAATTGAAGAGCAAACCTCACTGATGACACACAGATAAAGCAAGACTATCAACATTAGAAATACAACAATAAATAAATAAACAGACACAAAGCAGTTAGTGACATCCACTTCTTATGGCTACTAAGTTTTGTGTATCCATGTTCTCATGATAACCCCTATTTTCAGGGGGCTAAAGATCAGCTTTAAAAAAACGATAAAGATTTCATCTTCAAGCACTTTCATTTTATACCAACGTGAAAAGTGCCATTTTTAGAATGACTTTAAAGCTTAGTGATGTCCTTTTAATATTCTTTACTGTGCTCCTTACCTTCACTATAGATTTATTCTACTTTTTTTTTTTTTTTTTCGATCACACACCTTACGTGAACTAGTGCCTTTGGGTAGCATGTATACAATCTCCAAAGGGTTACTCTAAATAAAAAAAAAAAGTATTACCACAATTATGACATAATTTAAATTTTTTTCAATTTCCTGTATAAATTCTGTGCAGATTTCTCCCTAGGAGATGAGGGCATTACATCTTATGACTCACGAACCGATTGCACTGAACAGACTTGAGTGTGAATCTACTGCAATTAGGGTGACATACACTGAGACTATGGTAGTGATCTGCTCACAGAAGCAGAAACAGAAACGAAAGAATTGATAAAAGTTGAGAACTGTTTGGTGGTTTCGTATTTCACCTGTCATTTACTTTAATCTTCTAAACACTTTGGTATGTCACATTTTCTCAGCCCCTCGTCTTCTTTGCTATCTTCCAACTCAGATTACGTAACACTTGGGCTAAAATCTATCATTCTGGTTTCTTTGTTTTGTTCTGTTCTTAAATGGTGAAGTGTTTTCCCCTTATTTAAATGATAGCTGATGAAGAAGAATGTTCTAGAAACAGAAACTGTGGGAAATGATTACTTAAATTGCAATTAAGGAAATAAAACTAAGAATATGGTTCCCTCTTCTGCTCACACTTTGTTTTGTTGATTTTGCATTCTGTGGCAAAACCAATTTGCCACGAATCCACCCCACCCAGCCACCATGAACCACATTTGTCCCCAAGCCAACTCCACACTGTGGGTTTTCTTATTTTGTTCTTCATCACTTGTACAGGAAATGTCTCCCACTGTTATTTGTATTATGTATTTCCCCCTGCCAGTTTGTGCAATGTAGATGGCGATTAAGACTTCTACCTAAGTTCTTGGTCTGGGACCAAAATCCTAAACTGGTGTGACTTGGCTTTGAATCATTTTGAAGCATAAGTTTATTAGGAAAACGCATGAGAATATCAGTATTTCTTCTTGAGGGAAAAAATGGGTCTGTGCAAGGTGAACTGTAAGCATCTTCTGCAAATGCTTCTTTGTTAAGAGCGTGAAAGACCCAGGTGCAAAAACCCTCCATTTGGGGCCCACAGGGTGATTCTTATTTCACTCCCAGCCCCATAAATTTGTTTTGTGAAGACGTAAGACAAGCTTAGCTTAAAATACACAAAACAGAAACTAGAAAGAGGAGACACAAGCAAGGGAAGGTGGCAACAGAAACAGGAAGGGCTGTTCATAACACAGCCCTGCTGGCTGCTGTCAACATTCGTTTAAAGTTCATGTAAGGTTTGCCCATATATATTTTTAAATGATCCTCAGCTTTTCCCATCAAAACGGGTTTTCGAATTATCTAGAACAGGTCAAAAAACATGTGTCATCTTTGTTTCTGAAAGCCCCAAACCAAAGGGGCTCTACATTGCTTTTGCTTAATGCTTGGGGAAATGGCTCATCTGGATTAAAGGTTAAAGCCTTAATCTCTTCAGATTATCTTTAATTTCCTTGAAATTGTGAGCCAAGACAAGGGTGATTTTCCAGCTGTAAACTGTTTTCCACCTAATTGGGCATGACTAGTAGCATTTTTGACCTGAAGCATTAAGCTAGTTGTCCTGGGGACTCGGAGGAAGCCCTGACTTTTTGTCAGTTTTTCTCTTTGTGTTGTGCTGCCCTCATGTCATGGCATGCGATGCTCTGGTAGGGCACCTGCCACAGAGTTTCAATTCCTGAAGCTGGGAAAGATCTCGTCTTAGCAGGCGTCTCTGTATGCTGCTTATGATAAGCAACCAGGCAACCCCCATCCCACCCAGCATGCTGAGCTTAACAGCTGACCTGTGTTTGTAATTTCACTTTCATCTTGCTTAATAAATACCTATACTCTTTCATTAATTCAAAAAAAAAAAACCCTATTTGGATTCATGTTTTCAATAAGAAGGGCCTTCCATTATTTGATTGCACTACACTGGTAAAGACAAAGATGGTCTGAAGAAAATGTGGGCTGTCCACCAGGAAATGAACGTTTCTTTTTCTAAAGCTAAATCCCAACAAGCATAATGAAGCTATATCAACTGCTCCTTCCAATGAGAACGCTGAAGATCCCTAAAGTAGGAGGTTCTCTGGTATTTTACTTTTGTAGGGAGAAAAATAAAATTATCCAAAATGAAGGTAGAAATTTCCAGCTATGAATTTTTTGCATCTCCATGTATTTTAAGTGATCTTCCTAAAAGTGGTACATTGCTGCAGCAGACTAAATTTCACACAGAAATAAAATGAATTAAAACAAAAACCCCCAACAAAACACTATGTTTTCAAGAAAAACACGTGGCGCCTTAATTGAAACAGGGAGGTGAAAATGTAATCTCTGGTAAAACATACCATCCACAAACAGTTTTGTTTTAACTATCACTTTAGGCAGATTGCTCTGTGAATCGTCACTTAAACCATTTCACAGAAATGATGCAGGCCAAACATGGTTAGTGTTCACTTCAGTGAGTTGCAAAAACAATCTGCATGTTTATTGTAATAGGCCATTAACACAGAATACAATTGAAGCTAAATCCTTCTGATCCTTACTTTTTCTTTTAAAAATGCCATTATACATGCTTTTTAAATGCTATTTTTAACTCAGTTCATGGCAATTATAAACAAAGGATTGATATAGTCTCCATTTCAGTTGGACTTTACCGAATGTCTACCATATGTTAGGGCTTACCCTGTGGGCTTAGTCACTCGCCTATGGACACATGGAGAAAGACATGTGCCCCGTCCTTTAAATCGATCTTTTGAGTGTTGGCCCTCATCTTAAGCTCAGCCATACTAAGCATGCTAAAATGAGCAGCATCTTCTAACGACTCAGCATGTCACTGGTGTGAAAGCCTCAGAAAAATATCTCAAGTAATCGATGTGTTCAGAGAATTATCTCACCCAAATTACTCATTAACTCAATAGCACATAATAAAAAAAGAACATCAATTAATTAATGAGTCACCCTCAGATTGCTTTGATTACTACTGAGCTCGGTTGAAACAGTGGTTATGAGTGGAGCTCTCTCTCTCTCTCTCTCTTTGTTCATTGTTAGCAATCAGGCTATTATTTGGATGAAACTAGTTTCATACTTAGCACATGCCTGGAGGTAATCGTGTGATTAGTATCATACATGAAGAATTGAGAGAGCCTGCTTCTTGTAAGACCTGGGAAAAATTAAGAACACTCATTTTCACTGCTGCTTCCTGTAAAGCCAAGCTTTTAGAGGATGTTATCTTTCTAAAAAATGCAGTTTTGCATTTATAATGAAGATTTAGAGCTTCCATATTGCTTGGTGCCTGGGTTATCTCCTAAGATACTTACAGGTGAGTATTACATTGCATGCACACATATAAGATTTAATTTCAATAATAGCCCGTATGACTAATATGTGCATGGGCAATGCCGGGTGTAGAAGTTCTTTCTTACCCTCAAAGGACACCTGTGCTTCTCCTGAGATGGGTCAGGATGAATTCTTCATAACAAAAAAGCAATAGGGGGAGAGATCCTTTTTTCAAAAGAAGAATAACTAACCAACTGTACTACAAAGTCACAAATGAAACTTTCTCAGGCATCTTGGTAAACGGCATTCCAGTATGCTTACAGAGTAATTACAACAGTTCCCCTAGGTAAGTGAGAAACATCTGTTGGTAACACATAGCAGGTGTTAACAGTTACACATACTGAACTTTTAAAAAATGTTTTTAATTAAAAGAATCTTGTTTTGTGAAAAGAGGAAAAATACGTTAAATTCAAACATATTCCTGTTTTAGGCACCCAGATCACATTATGCACTACTCTATAAGGCCCGAGTCACCCTGCATCATCTGTGCTGTCTATTTGCCTCAGATCCTTGCAATCAGAACTGAACTATAATTCATCGTGCTTTTTTACACAGTTGGTATTCTGGTCCGAGGAGCTACATACTCATGAAATTGGCATGGCAGAGCTGATAAAAGGATACTTGGGTTTTATGGGCAAGGTGGCTGCCATTAACTACACCAGATTGAGTGGGCACAGTACAAAGAAAAGAGAGAAGCCAGCAACATCAGAAAACAGGGAACAAGACCATTTCTGATATGCACCATTGTGTCTGATGTCACTTAAAGAGCTCTTAATAACCACAACAACCATTACTAAGCAGCATTATGAACCAGAGGAGTTTCTATAACCTCCAGCTGTGGTACATAAATATTATGATGCTAGTTTTAATGATTTCTTATATATATTTATTCATTTATTATTATGAGATTGGCTCTTTCAGTGTTACCCAGGCATGAAGGTATTTGGTGCCACACCCAGGATTTACTCAGGGTCAAGTAAGAAGATGAACCAGAGGTCCTAATTAGAGGCCCTGAGGCTTATGCACAGAGTTTCTGTATGTTGACCCCTACTAGTGTCACTTTCTGGGTGGAAGATGCTATCTTATTATTATCATTAACATTATTATTTTTGCAGTACTCTACAAGTAACCATGAGCTCCCAAGGAGTGTCAATGCATGAGCAAAATTTTCAAACATTACAGAGGTAATGTTGCCATTAAAGAAAAAGAAATGGAGGCCTGGGGCTATAGCTAGTTGGTAGTATGTGTGTATGTGTGTGTGTGTGTGTGTGTGTGTGTGTGTGTGTGTGTGTGTGTTGTGCACAAAGTTATAGGATCAATCATCAAAACGGTATAAACTAGCTATGGTGGCACACTCCTGCAAGCTCAGCACCCTGGGTGGATGTAGAAGCATCAGAATGTCCACAAATTATCAGAAATTGCAAATCATCATAGTTATATGGCAAACTTGAGCTCAGCCTGGAATATATGAGGCTATGTCTCTAAAAATCAAAACAGAATAGGAGGCAGAGACTGGAGAGGAGGGGAAGGGGAAGGAGGAGGAGGAGAAGGAGGGAGGAGGAGGGAGGAGGAGGGAGGCGCAGAAGGGAGGAGGAGGAGGACAAAGAGGAAATGATTTAGAATAAGAATGATTATGTTTTTCCGAGTAACTGCCTCTTTGGAAATTCTTTAAAGGCATCTTATGAAGGCTTTTGTTTGAACCTATAGGACCCCCACACCAAGAACAGAGGGCCTCTTTGGCAGAGCAGTGCTGAGAACAAGAGGGCAGCCTATGTTCTAGAGTAAAGGTTGACAGGAAGCAACTGCTGTGTATCCCAGGTAATGCAATGAAGTATCACTAGCCTGGTCTGAGAATTTTTTTAAAAAATTGACTATATACCAATATTTGACATTTAGTGAACCTTCACAACATGAGATGAGATCAAGGCTAGATTGTCTGGATTTAGATTCTCTGGATCCAACATGGGTCAAGCTAGGTTTGAACCACAGACACTCAGGATGCTGGGTCCAAATCAATGTCAACCAGCTAAGGACATTGTCTCAGAATTACAAGGGCAACCACATAACAGGCATGTGGACTGTTACTCACATCACATCACCCACAGAAAATCCTGAACTCCATGTTACTATGGAGAAAGCTCTGAGGCAACTGTTTCAACTGCACCAAACACCTCCTGCCTGCCATCCCTACAGTCACTTCCACACAGTGGGATCCTTTGGAACCTGTCAGCCATATTGTAGACTGCGTGGTCCTGATTGGATCTTGAGCTGTATGAGTCTTCAGTGGTTTGGGCATAAGAGTTTACACTGATGCGATTAGAGTTTTGATGGTCCCAGAAAAACGTGATTAAGTTGGGTTGCATATTTTACAAAACTAGAGAGATGGTTCAGTTGTTAAGCTCACTTACTGCTCTTGCAGAGGACCCTGGTCAGTGCCCAGCACCCAGAGGGTGGCTGAGGACCACCAGCTCCTCCAGCTCTAGAGAATCTGATACCCTCTTCTAGCCTTCATGGGCCTTGGCAAGAAAGTAGGAAACACAAACTCATGGAAAGTAAAGACGAATGAGAGAAAGAAGGAAGGGAGGAAGGAAGGACAGAGAAGGAGAGAGAGAAAGAGAAAGAAAGAAAGAAAGAACGAACGGAGGGATGGAGGGAGGAAAGAAAGAGTAAGAGCAAAGAAGAGAAAGCCATAGTTTTTCACAGGTATTTTGGCAAATTGTCTCAATCTTACCTCAAGTGACAACTGCTATGTTCTTAATGGAACTGCATTTAGTGAGGAGAGTAACCGAGGCCAAAGCCATAGAATTAGATCTGAAGCAGGGGACTGACCAGTGGTAGGAAAATGTGTGTGCAACATCCAGAGTTCTATTGAAAAGAGCCAAATAAGTTTATGAAAACACACACACATATATGTACAAACACTCACCTAAATACAACACACTCATACACATATGTAGACATGCACATACTTACACACACACACACACACACACACACACACACACACACACGAACAGGGGCACTGCCATGGTTAGTTCTATGCCAAACAACTGTCCATATTTTTCTTTAACTTTGCTTGAGAGTGCTTGATGTATGGAATATGCTTGGTACTGTTTATTTTTTTAATGCTCAATTTATTAAAAACAAAATTCTATGAAGTACAACTTTCAACTCATTTGTAGGCCACTTATAAAGCTAACAAAACAAGCCCTTTAAATAGAATAAGTCAGCTTTGGCCACATAAAACTTGATCAGGATCTTAGATCCTTCTAAACATTTCTCCCAATGAGCCAAGAGCTGTTTCTATGTTATTTAAAGTCATAGCAAATGTCAATAGTTTAAATGATTATTTCTTTTTTTTTTTTTTTTCTTTTTTTGAGACAGGGTTTCTCTGTGTAGCCTTGGCTGTCCTGGCTTTCTTTGTAGACAGGCTGGCCTCGATTATTTCTACACTTTGCTTCTGACCTTGATGAAGCTTCACTATTTGAAAACCTTTTAAAGTTTTCAAACTAAGTTTCAAGGGGAGATCTATATAGGACCTGTGTTGACTCCCCAGATGACAGTTGAGTCACCAGAATCTGAAAATAAGGCCATGGTCAAATTTTCCCTGTTGCATTCCTAGAACATTTTATTTATTTATTTATTTTTAGATGCTGATTTATTTATTTATTTATTTATTTATTTTTAAATTTTTTATTAATTTATTCTTGTTACATCTCAATGGTTATCCCATCCCTTGTATCCTCCCATTCTTCCCTCCCTCCCATTTTCCCCTTATTCCCCTCCCCTATGACTGTTCCTGAGGGGGATTACCTCCCCCTGTATATGCTCATAGAGTATCAAGTCTCTTCTTGGTAGCCTGCTATCCTTCCCTCTGAGTGCCACCAGGTCTCCCCCTCCAGGGGACATGGTCAAATATGAGGCACCAGAGTTCGTGTGAAAGTCATACCCCACTCTCCACTCAACTGTGGAGACTGTTCTGTCCATTGGCTAGATCTGGGTAGGGGTTTGAAGCTTACCACCTGTATTGTCCTTGGCTGGTGCCTTAGTTTGAGCGGGACCTCTGGGTCCATATCTGCCTATCATAATGTTCTACTTGTAGGTTTCTAGGACCCTCTGGATCCTTCTACTTTGCTATTCTCCCAGAACATTTTAAAGTTCAAATCTTTTCCATGGATTATAATTTCCTGTGACCCAGTACACCCCCCCCCCAAATTGACATGCGTGTTCACGTTGCTGGAGTCTTATGATGCCATTTTAGTACCTCATTAGAAGCTATGAGACCATTTGGAGGTTTTTATCCCCTAAGAAATAAAGACTTGAAACTATGCAGTCAAATTTCCTATTAGAGCATTTTGTGAATCCCCCTTCTCACACAAATTATTGGACCATCTTTGGGACTGATTACCATGTATTACCCTTCTTAGTGCCCTATGATTTAACAATTCTCTTCATGAAGTCTTTTCTACTTAAAAATGGAGACAAAGGCTAGGAGTGGTGACACTTGCCTTTGATTGCATTACTCAGTATATAGAGTTTAAAAATGGAACAACAAAGATAGAGAAAGAAAAGGAAAGAAAAAACTAAAATAAAAAGGAGAGAAAAAGAAAAAACATACTTTAAAAAGGAAAAAATCCAATATTTTTTACTGTGTAAATATATATACAGTCAGTAGAAGAAACAGGGCACTTATCCCATTCCATGTAACAATTTTTTATATCCATTGTTTTCGCAAACAGTTTCCATGCTTTCAGAGAGAGATACAATGCAGGTGCCTTCAGTAACATGTTATTTGAAAGTGTTTGTGTGGCCGTAGAGGTAAACAATGTTAGCTGATCTTTAAGAAAGAAAGTGACAACAAAGAAAGAAGACATCAAGAGTGGAACACAAGACCTAATCCTCCACATGAGCACTTTCATTCTTTCACACGGAGATTTGACAAGATCATACATGTGTATGCTGTTATAAGGACGCTTGTCATTTTTTTAGGTAAAATTGATTATTGCTTAACTCAAAATATATTTAAATTTTAAAATTACTTTTAATGTGTGTGTATGTGTGTGTGTGTGTGTGTGTGTGTGTGTGTGTGTGTGTGTGTGTGTATACTTACTTAGGCCATAGAATGTGTATAGAGGTCAATTGTGTTAAAGACAACATGTGGAATCAGTTATTTCTTCTTTCCTTCCAAAATGTAGGTTCCAGTGATCAAACTAAGATCATTAGTCAGGTTTGGCCACCATACCATTTCCCACTGAGCCATCTCACCAGCCCTCAAAATACAGTTTTATTAGTATCAATGAGAACTTACGTTTAATCCTCCAAAACCCATTGTTTAAAAATAAGCAAATGAACAAATAAATAAGCATTTTTTTCCTTGAAGCATCAGCTTATACAGGATACACATAAGAATCTTGCATACAAAATACACATATTTCCTCTGATAAGTCTTATGTCTGAGTCACAGTGCTTTAATGCTAATTGAATGTTAAGTCCATGAGAGGCAGTCACCCAGCATTTACAGTGTCACCACACAACCCTTTCTGAAATTCTTACATGCTATTTGCTAATGATTGCAGTTTGTGTTCCACAAGACAGATGTGGGGTTAAAAAACGACAACCCACAAGGCTGCTCAAACAGAAGACTAGAAAATTCCTTCTAAGAGAAATACTGAAATTCAAAATGGAGATCACTTTGGAGATTCAGATAATAGTCTTAGATATTAGACATATGACTTTTATTTTTTTTTTTTAATTACCTTCTTCTGGTCTCAAACATATGGGATGCTTTGGTTTTGATTTGTTCTTATTTTGTTATTTCTGGGCTCTCATACCCCAGTCTAGGATTTATATGGGTGCAATTTCTGTTTCTGATATTTAACAAAAAGAATAAGATGATGATCATGTCCACACAACCAGCCATATAGGTAGGGATTAGTTGGGTATTATGATAACTAAGGTTGACTGTGAATTACCTAGGAAACAGACAGGCTCTGGCTAAGCTTGTGGCAGACTGTCTGGACTAGCATGGGCTCTGGACAGGCCTGTGAGTGATCATCAACACTGGGCTGAGATTCAGAAGACTTGTCCTAATGTGGACCTCACCCATCTATGTGCTGGGATTCAAGCCTGAGTGAAAAGGAGAAAGAGAACAGAGCACAAAGATGCGCCACTCTCTACTTCCTGACAGTAGACAGTGCCTTGCCTTCCCTGTCCTGGTGGACTGACTTCCTTTTACCTGTGAGCCCAAATAAACCTAAACTTCTTTTTATCAGGTATTTTGTCAAAACCACAAAAAAGGTAACCAACACAGATTCTTACCATTTGAAAAGGCTCCAAGGCAGAGATTTCCAGTCAGTCTCGAAAAGTTATCTTGAGTGGAGGTATATTCATACTTGTACAAAGACTACCCTTAATTTAATGCCACAAAGGAATTAGCTTTATAAAGGTTTATTTTCCTTCCTGATCGAAAGCTATAAATGGTTTCATAATTGGCGCTAGAAAATGACTGAGCTGCTAATTGCACTTACAAAAGACCCAAGGGAAGTTGCCAACGCCCAATCGAGAAGCTCACAACTACCTGTAACTCCTGCTCCAAGGGATCCCACACCCTCTTCTAGCCTCTGTAGGCACCTTGCTTGACACACACTGCCCTCAACACACATAAAATAAAGCTTTAAGAATATTTTCAAAGGTAATATATCATAACAATTTCCCCATTTCAGGAAAACTTACTCCAACTGAAATGTGCATGGTGGACTACGGAGTGTTTATGGTCTCCTCAAAGGGCATCATAAAAACAGTGAAAGGCAGAAGCCCCATTTCTGGACAGCGGCCATTGAAGACTAAAAAGAGAGAAAACAGGACTTGGAAGTTACTTGGTTGGTAGAGTGCTTGCCCGGCATGCAAGAGACCCTAGGTTTGACTGCCAGAATTACAACATGCCAGGCACAGTGGTTCATGCTTGTATTCTCAGCTCTCAGGGGGTGACGGCCCATGGATTGGGAGATCAAATTTATTGCCAGACACATAGCAATCAAGGTTAGACTGGGCTACAGGAGACTCCATCTCAATAAAATGTATAGGAGGGCACTCAAGAAGCACATTTTTATCAAACATAATAGTTGTTTGAATGTACCAGGGGAAAATGGACATGGGCCAAATGCAACACATTACGGTTAATGCAGCAGATATGGAGGTGAAAGAGTAAGGGGCACTCCCTTCCTGTGAGTCCTTGGGTACAGAGACATAGTTCTGTGTCAAAAATTCTTTGAGCTGGCCTGGGAAGACGGCTCAACAACTTAAAAACACTTGTCACTCAAGTTAGATAGCCTGAATTCAGAACACACACACACACACACACACACACACACACACACACACACACACACACATGCGACATGACAGTGGGCATTTGTAATACCAACATTCCTGTGGCAAGATGGAAGGAGACAGGAGAATCAGCCAGAAGCTTAAACTATACAGCAAAGAAATAACATAAAAAGCATGCCTCAAAACAAGGTGGAAAGAAGAAAATGGACTGAGAAGGAGCTATCCTCTGACCTCTACGTGGGCACCACAGCATGCCTGTGCCCACCAACAAATAAAAAGTCTCCATTTAAAGGATTATTTGAGTGTCTAAGGAAAATACAACAGAAATAAATGCTAATGAGTACAAATGCAAGCATTTTCAGTTCCCACTCAGTACTCTTTGGTCCGTCATTTTTGCTGGCAGCTCATGGAGCATGCTCACAGGACTGTGCTGCATCTAGGTATGGCCATTTGATATCACTGTAGTAGATTGGAATCTACAGCAGCCATCAGAGATGTTCTGCACTTTTCTCACTCCTGTTGGAATACTCCTCTTCCTGCCTCTTTACTCTTTCTTCTTGCTGGGACAGCAAACGGAAGTTAGGGGCACTCATCATTGAAAACTCAGCTGAGCAAGGAGATAAAACTGCAAACTGACTGAGCCTGGAACTGTGATGAAACTGTGGGCCCACTGGGGCAGGGCAAGTCTTGGGCAGCCTCACACATACACATGTGGTTGACCTCTGGATGCTCTCCTCCTCGCTTGGCCTCTTCTTTCTTTGACTGAATCCCTATGACATAGGGCATGGAACCCTGTGTGATATGTTTGGCTTATAGAAACCAAGAAAAACATGTGAGCACATTTCGGATTTGTACCCAAGGCTAAGTTCCAGAAGGAAGTTCTGAGGGGAGTCATTGTTACCACAACCGTATTATGGCTACATCTCTCCTAACTTGCTGCCCTGTTGTCATAGGGGAGCCCTAATCTTCTAACAAGACAGCATGAAGGTGAAATTTCCAGTGTCTGCATCTTCTCTCTCATCTTACACAGCCCAGAAAGCCTGTCCTGACTCAACATCAATTAAGCACTGAATATTAGAATATTATAATTTATCTAATTTTACATATAGTCATTGGAGAAGGCTAAGGTCTTATTAGTCTGTCATAAAACAACATAGAAAGAAGGATTCAAGAAACAGCCAAGGTATTTTCAAGTCATTAGTTGGAAGTACAGACAGATCAGAGAGAAAGCCATTGTGCAAATGTCAGGCCACTCAAGGTTATTTCACCTTGAGCAGATAATGTCAGACGCTACTCTGGATGTAGGCAGTTTCTCCTGGCCCTCCCCACCACATCCTTTCTGAAGATCTTCCTTAAACTCATCCCTCATCTGTAACGTTTCCTTGGTCCTTTGGCAAAAAATGATCAAGTAAAATATTTGTTGTATTGGTGCGACTAGGTTATCAAAACCCAGCTATTTAATTGGATTTTTTACATTTCCACTTTTTAAATAAAAATAAAGTGGTTGTGTTACGTAAGAAGTTGAATTTAAAAATAATTATTTTTACATAGAAGAGTACAGTATCCCATTTCCCTTTTGTTTTCCCTCTCCAATACATAGATATATACTTAAATCATATAGCAAGTTTTCAAAATGCATTAATTTGATTTTCGTTTTTGGTCATGGATCCTCATTCTAGTTTCATTCATATACTCCTTAAGAAAATTCCATGCCTTAACTACCTCTCTGGCCGATCTTCTCCTTCAATCTGCTCATGTTCAAAGCGCTACAGATTCTTCTGCCTTTACAAAAGATACTTTAATAATTAACTAACTCCTAAGGCATCATCTAAAGAGCATTCTCTCCCACGCGTCTGGGAGCACTTATTCAGTACTTTCTATGCACTAATCACCGTGGGAATCCAGGACCATGCAGCGGAGAGTATGGCTTGCACAGACAAAAGACACAGAAGCATCAAGATACATAGGACATTTAAAAACCTTTAAGTAGCTCCTGGGGGAATAAGAGGAACACAGATCCATAGCATGACAAGCATGATCAGGGTATTCTGCAGAAAACAGAGGAAGTGGGATACAGCATGTTAAAGAATTTCAACTAACATGTAAAGGAGTTGTGCATTAAGTTGGAATGATGGAGAGGGCCGACACGCCAGCTCACAGCTATCTGATCAGATACACTCTTCCAGCCTCTGCCAGCACCAGGCATATATGTGCTGCACAAATACACATGCAGGCAAAAGACCCACACACACAAAATGTCTTGATTATCATGTAGTATAGTAATTTCTAACTATATAGCATATTAAAAGGTGTGTGTGTGTGTGTGTGTGTGTGTATCTGAAAACCCATTCAAATGTGGAGACCATCTATACATAAGAGGAGACCCCTCTAGGCTTGCAAAAGAGGGACGACATGGAGACAGGTCAGGTTAATGTTTTAGGAGGTCCCGTTCAAGTGGCCTCTGAAGGCTGGGGTGGAGGTTGGGGGAGCAACTGGTGATGAAGAACAGCTTGGGGATGTGAAATTCTCTTGTAGGTGAGACCCATAGAGAAGAGAAATTTTGGAGACATTAGGGAAATAATAGATTCAGGAGAAGATGATGATTTTTTTTTTAAAAGGACAAAATTTTAGACTCATTGCTTTTAAATTGCCTTGAGGTAGATCTTGGAAACAAAACTATGTAAATTTTAATAGAAAACTCATGCTCAGAAACCTAAGGAATTTAGGTATTTGTGCAACTGGGTGGTGAAAGCAAAGTCTCCCACTCTTCAAATTTTATTCTTTGAAGAGATTACTGAGATCACAGCAAAGACCTTACTTTCATAAGTTAAAAGTGTTTATTTAAACTGTTAAATGTGATATGGATGAGGAGAAATAAAGTTAAAATATTTTTAAAAGTCATAACTGTTTATTATTCTAACTCATCATATTAAGTTTAACTATGGCATCATTTCAAATTTGTTTTTATATTTAATATCTAGACAGAATTCTATTCAGAACTAGCAATGTTTCTATCATACTTGATGATAATCAATAACTTTTTTTAAAACTTATTTTCAAACCATTTCCTTCTGATGCAGGAGGCTGGAGAGTGGATGTTTGTAGAGGACCTGGGTTGGATTCCCAGAACCCACATGGGGGCTCACAGGAACTTTGCTCTGAAAGCATCCAGTGCCCTCTTGTGGCTTCTCTGGGTACCAAGCACACATGTGGTGTTCACATATATGCAGAAAACAGTCATACATAAGACAAAATGAAATGCATCTTTTTAAGAAAGACTGCAACTACAACTAATGAAATTGATAATTCCAAAACTTTTTATTTCCCTCATCCATCCTGTTTCCCTTTTTACAACATGAATACAATAATAGGCTATAATACCGGTGTTATACATGACTGTCAGTTTGCTTCTGAGTACAAAATTCAAGGCAGGGGTTTAAGAGTGTAAGTCACAGGTGGAGAGCTTTGCTTAGACTGTGGAAAACTCTTGGTTTGTCTCCCAGTACCATAGTGAGAGAGAGAATATAAAAAGCCATTTTTAATTAACTAAATAAAATGTATTTAAATAAATAATTTTTATTTAATATCACTTTTACTTACCACTTTGAGTTAAATGTCTCTCACAAGAAACCAGACCATTCTATGAACTCCATGCCAGCAGGAGGGAAAGTTAGTGTGTCTCTGGTCTCCAGATGAACAGCATGACTCCAGCCAAGGCCCTGACGTGCTACCCAAGCTGCAGGCAAGGAGAGGCAGAGGGTCCTCTTCACTGCATCTCTCCCTCCAAGCCTAAATCCCTTCTGTTTCACTTTCAGTCTTTAGTGGTGACAGAGAAAAAAAAAAGGTGCTTAACAAACTGTTCTCTGAATGAGAAAACTCAAAACACTCACAGATCATCTCAAAATCATTCTTCATCCAGAGCAATCCCAGCCTCTGACCTTTCCTCAAAGGCCTTATTTTTCTAAAACTTAGATAATCTTGGTAGCTTTTCTCAAAACATTTTTGATGCTTCTCACACATATTGTTTCAGTTGCAGAGCTCCAGAGTCACCACAGTCTGTTGTGGAATATAAGGGCATGTTGTTAACGAATGCCATACTATAGATTGCTGGTGTTTTATAGATGATAGATATATCAGGAGCCATTTTTAAAATTTACTATAATCAATTCACATTACATCCCAGATGTTATCCCCCTCATGTGTCTAATCCAGTTCCCACCCTCTCTCCTTCTTCTGCCCTGTTCCCCTCCCCTAGACCTCTGACAGAAGGGGGCCTCCTCCCCCACCATGTAACCACAATCTATCAGGTCTCATCTGGATAGCCTACTTCCCTTCCTCTGTGTACCATCAGGATTCCCCACCAAGAGAAAGTGATCAAATCAGGGGCACCTGAGTTCATGTCAGAGGCAGTCCCACTGCCCCAACGGTGGAGAATGAGCTGTCCATTGGCTAGATCTGAACATTTTTTTCCTGATTAAAGTGAACTCTGATTTGTGATTGCTAACCCCTGGGCAATCTATGCAATTCCACTATGAACCGGGGAAATCGTCCGGACTGATACTAAGGAATTCAAATGATGGTAGTGTGTCATGATTGTCTCTAATATTTCTCACAAATGAACATGTGTGTCCACCTCTCATGTTGAGAAGATACTGGATAACTGAGTGAATCATCTCTACAGGTAATATTCTTTAGGATTCTCAGAAAATTCCTCAAGTTGCATCACTACAGTACCCAGATACGTTTTGCAGGTTGTATTTAGTCAGTAGTTGTAGATAATAAACATCAAGGCAATAGCTAATGGTTGTAGGAGCAGGTTACTAATTGATGACCATAGGAGATGTAATTCCTTTCTTCAGGTCCACTTGGAGGAATCTGAATGTCAGTTTTTACTGGTTGAGTTGTAAACCTGAGGACTAGGGCCTGGGGAGAGGGCTCAGAGGTAAAGTTTCTCCTATGCAATAATGAGGACTGGAGTTCACAATTCCAGAATGCTTAGTGGTCTTGCCTACCCACTTGTAATTCCAGCTCCTGGGAAATAGAGATAGGAGCTCCCTTGAGCAAACTGGCTAGTTAAACTATCTGAATCAGCAAGATCACGTGAGAGAATCTACCTGTTAATATACTGAGGAGACTGATCTAGGGAAACACTCAAGGTCAACCTTCGCCATCTATCACACTAGTGCATGCACACTTCATACATGTGTGTACCACATACTTGTGCACACAACACACATGTGCATACCGTACATATGTGCACACCACATACAGGTGCAAAAATACTTTTTAAATGCCGTAGAACAGGCTACGAGGCAGACGCTAATAAGAAAAGTTATTTAAGGCTACAAGGAGACCAAGAAAGCAGGTCAGAGTAGAGCTCTTAAAACCACTGAAAAACAAAAGACCAAGAAAGAGAACTAACAGAGAACAACAGAGACCAGAACTGAATTAAGGGTCAAAGTTCCTAAAGTATGAATAATAAGAACACAAGAAGGGTATAGACTAGAGGGCGTCATATGCATGATAACTTGGAAAGAAATGCAGCTAATTTATCCTAATCGTTATGGTCAGAAAAATAAGAATGCAAGCCCTCTTAAAAATTAGCCTACATGTCTACTCACAGCTCTATACTATTTGATACAGGAAGGTTGTTGCCTGTCTCTTTAAAAAGCCCCAACCCTTGCCTACACCAAGAGCTCCCTGTATATGTCACTCTTCCTATACACAAGAAAAGAATGAGACACACACCAGCAATGCCTGCACTAGGGGGAATCCAGCCAGTGCTGATGCAGAGACTTGGTTTAAATCTGTGGCTTCACAGAGGGGAGAAATGTCCAGTTTTATGAAAGAGCATGAAATGTTTAATAAAACATTTTTAAGAAAGAAAGAAAGAAAGAGCATAATGCCAGAGAATTCTAGGAGGAAAGAGCATGCTGACATCAACAGCATCTCTAGTCTAAAAACTCCTCTCAGGTCACACCATTTCCTTTTATACAACCCTTTCTATTATATGTAGATTATAGTTTGCGTTGCTCGTCGTCCATATTTTATCACTGTTCCTACATTCCAGGCCATAGCCAGCTAAGGATTGTCTTAAGTTGAGTTGATACCGCAGTCCTTTCAGATAAAAGGCTGAAGAGGTATTCAGTCCCAGAAAGAGCAGGCATGGCCCATCTAACCCTCCAGGCTCATCTTCTCACTTCATGATAACCTGCTGTACAATCCAGCCACACTGGATTAGCTCCATGGCCGTGCTCTGTGATGTCCCTGTTCCTGTCACTGTTGTTCGCTTTGCTTAGACTGTTGCAACTTATTTTTTGAATCTTGCTAGAAAATGTGAACTCGCCTGCTATGTGTGTGCTGGGGAGAAATTGTGGGGAAGCTGCTGTGACCTGCAAAGCTGAGACAGATATACACACACTCTCTACTTTCCTTCATGATCAGACTGACTCACTTTGCTGAGCTGGTTGTAATCTCCTTTGCATCCTTTGCTGTGCTAGCTGAATCTTTTTAAAAAATATATTTAATTAATTTATTCATATTACATCTCAATTGTTATCCCATCCCTTGTATCCTCCCATTCCTCCCTCCCGCTTTCTCCTTAATCCTCTCCCCTATGACTGTGACTAAGGGGGACATCCTCCCCCTGTGTATGCTCGTAGGGTATCAAGTCTCTTCTTGGTAGCCTACTATCCTTCCTCTGAGTGCCACCAGGCCTCCCCATCCAGGGGACGTGGTCAAATATGGGGCACCAAAGTTTGTGTGAAAGTCATACCCCACTCTCCACTCAGCTGTGGAGAATGTCCTGTCCATTGGCTAGATCTGGGTAGGGGTTCAACGTTTACTGCACATATTGTCCTTGGTTGCTGCCATAGTTTGAGCAGGACCTAACTGACTCTTAAGACTTTCCCAGAATCCATACCACCACCTGGTACATGCTAGGTGCAAAGTAAAAGTTTATTGAATGACTCAATAAACGAAATAACCAGTTTCCATTCTGGAATGTTGACATGCTCCTAGGATCTTCAGATCAGCCGGTCAGGACTAGGTTACTCAATGGAATATTGTAGAGGCTAAAGAGTTAGAGAAAGAACAGTCAGGGGAAAATGTAGTTGGAATAAAGTGAGGCTCTGCTTTCAGTATGGCCAATGAAAGAGCACCGGGCCTTGTTCGAACAGGAGCCGAATGTGTAGCTGAGCATTGCTGCTGCTTGATGTAAAGAGTGCTACAGGCAACAGGATTCCTCAACCCCAAGGCTGCATCGGAGGCTGCTGTAAACCACTGACACCTTCATCTTTTGTTCATCCCCATGGATACCAAACTGGAGGCAAATCAGGCAAAAATTGAGTTCTGTCTTCTTTATACACCATCCCTTTCTTCATCAAAACCAAGTCTAACAAAGCTAAACTGGAAAGTCAGACTTGTTACTCTAAGTGTAGTTAATGGAACCCAGTCTGCTCCCTGCAATGGCTTTGTTCCAGTGTGGTAGATGGAGAAAGTCTGTGGAGGGAGAAGTTCCCAAGCTACTGTCATGTGTTCTCTTGAGCTTCACCCACGACTCAACTGTAAAACACATTTCTTATTCACTTTATTAATAATTTTTCATGGAATTTGAGGCTAGTCCTAGGTGAACTGTGTAATATCTTTAAGCTCAGTTTTTAAAAAAATATCTGAATATTGAGAAAAAACTATGCCTTGTATTCTTTCAATATTGTTCTGTACACAGAAGGTAAAATGAAATGAATAAGACATTTTCCAAAACAGGAGCTATGTCAATACACTAAGGTGGTATCCAGCACAGAAGAGGAAGGACTCCTCTATCTAATCTACCTCCTGAAATGGCAGAACTCCAGGTTGTTTGGGATAAGAGCGGAACACTTGGCAGACCCCAAACACTCCACTCTGTGTAGCTAAAATGGCTCTTTTCCCTGATAATGACATCAAGGACTGTGATTCTGTTCGCAAGTTCCCAGTTTCCTTTCTTCCTCTGTTTTAATTTAAAAAAAAAAACCCTCACACATTAGTAAACATAAGTGAAAAATATCTCTGGTCTAAAATTAAACCCTATAGTTTTGATGGATCATTAAACCACACTTACAGATTCTTCCCTTGGACCGATCTGAAGTTGTTGCGGGGAAGCATGCCAAATTTTTTTTAATGCCCAACAACCATGCTAGTTGAATTTCTTTGACAGAAACTAGCCCAGACTCAGAGGGAGTGGAACAACTTAGCAGGGATAGCCTTGGTGCTTTCTTGTGCCCCAAGCTAACAAAGAAGAATAAGATTACAGTGGCAGTGCACAGAATCAGAAGTGGTAGACAGTGTTTTGCCCCCACCAGAGGCTCCTTGAAGTAAAAGCAACTTCAAGAAACAATATGTACTGAGAGAGCCACTCAGTCCCTGCTCAGAGCTCCCATCATTTCTCTCTGTGTCCTGAGGAACCGCAGCACAAGACACAATGCCTGGGTTTGAATTGGGGAAGCTGCAGGCACCCCACACTCATTGATAGACACAGGAGATGCCGTGGGCTGCTTTCAATTGGAGCCTGAAGTTTTACGTTTTAGGACGGTAAGGGATGAGCTTCGCCTGTTTGCTTCAATATTGACGAAGGGAGAGCCTGTGGCCCCTTGCACCTGCTAATGCTCACTTCTTATACTTATGTGACCCATGCAGCTGCTCATTTCAATTAGCCCAGGGCCAGCCTTGGCATTTACTCACAGAAACAATGCTTCGGTGAGAAGCGCCTCTGCGCATTTGTACTGGCACGCTTCCAACTCACATTTGGCTTCTGCACATTCTACCAACCTGCCTCCCTGAATACAAGGTCACACTGGACGAGCGAGTCTCACAAAACTGAAGAAATTCTTTGGGTTCATTTAACATTTCCTTTTTGTTTTCAACTGGAGACATCATTTTGCCATTTCTTTTCTACACCTGTATTTTATTCTCTCTCTCTCTCTCTCTCTCTCTCTCTCTCTCTCTCTCTCTCTCTCTCTCTCTCTCTCTGTCTCTCTCTCCATCTCTCTATCCAACAGAGTGACACTCACAGAAAGTCATTTGTTACAAATCTGACTTTATTCCCTATAATCACAAAAAGACAGTAACAGATAAAGGGGGCAAATAACTGAGACTTGCCCAGCTTTTATTTGGTTTAAAAGCTGAGCTTGTACTTAAACTACAGTCATCTGATTGAAAAAGTGTCACACTCTCCCACTCCAAGTACTTACTTCCGTTGCCATCTTGGGGATGTTGCAGGGTGCTGTGTGCCAGTAGTCCCCTTGCCTGTGCTCCATAGTGAGAGACACTATTGCGACTTCCTGCCTGAATTACTGCTAAAACACAACTGTCCTCTTCCTCCTCTTCCTGAAACCTCACAGACAGTACTTTTCCGTATGAATTATATTGAATGTGACCTTTTACGACATGCCTAAGAGATGCTTTGTGACATTTCTTTATTCACTTTCCAAGTCTTCACTGTTGCTGGCGCAGGCAATTCATCACCTCGTGGGCCAAGACCATGTTCTTCCTTTAAGTGAAGTTGTAATCTTGCTGGGAGACATTTGATATATGCCCAGTGCTGAAAAAGTTCCTTCATTCAAATAATGAGGGGTAGATACCTTCAAATTACTTACCTCTGACATCACATTCACAGTGAAATGTCTTATTCTGGCCTAACCCATTGGAGCTAACCCATTGGGTCCTTCTTGGGTCTATGCGAACATGTGGATCCAGCTGCGTGTCTGTGTAGGCTCAATTTTTCTATCAATTATATTTTATTATGAACTCATTAAATGAGCCTACCTCTCTAAACAACCCAACTAAGTCAAACAATCAGAAAAGGATATTAAAAAACACTACAATGAAACCTTAAGGAAATCAGTCCCTGGCGTAGTCAGCAGGATTTCAGCAGAGCAGCAATTCCACCAAAGTTGCTGCTGAAACCAGGAGCAGCAGCTGGAACCTCAAGCCTCAGCTGGAGTCCAAAGCCTTGAAACTTTCCCTGGAGCAGGTCTCTTTAGGAGCCTCTTGAAGTGCAGAGATGAACAGCCAAAAACCAAGTCCCAACCAAAAGCCTCCTCTCCTGTTTTGGGCATATATATATATATACCCTCCCAGTCTGTTCAAGGGTGTTTTTTACAAGCTCCCCCATGAAGTAGTTTGACTTTTATGTGAAAAAACATCCTGATTTTTTTTTACATCTCAGTGGTAAACATCCTGCCCTCTTCTCATTCCCAAACTTGAGATAAAAACAAAAACAGGTTTATCTCCCCTTCATGTCTGGGGTAGGCAGATGTTTTTAGCAGCCTCTACTGCCTCTGTCAATTGACCTCAGTGAATAACTTATTTCCCATTTGCAAGAAGATACACTGCACAAGATCTCATTTTCCAGACTGAGAGTTTATATATTTAGTAAGTAGGAAGGTTCCAGAAAACTCCTAGATAGTTTTTTTTTTCCTGCCAAGTTCCTGTAGTTTTTGTTTGTTCAGGGACTGAATTTGTAACAAGTATGTGAAACAATGAATGGAAGCAGGAATACCAGTGGTGGAAAAGGACGGAGGAATATGAAACAGAAGTTTTATGTTTTACAGAACAAAGATTTTAAAATTAATAGTACTGCACTTAATAACTATAGCTGGGTCCTAAATAGATCTCTTAACCAGGTTTCACTCAAGTGCTTCAAGTATAGGTCTGAGAACTTAAGGTCATGTTGCAACATACATGTAAAAAAAAAACCCTAAAAACCAAAAAATAAAACAGTGTGATAACCCCAGAAGCACGAAGGCAGAGACAGTCAGATCCTGGGAACTTGATAATCAATGGCCCCAGGTCCCAGTAAAAGATTCTGTTTTCATTTTTTTTTAAAAAGGTGGACAACTCCTGAAGAAAGACACACAAAACTGAAATATCATTTCCAAAGCACACGCAAAGACAGGTGCATCCATGTATACACACATGAACAAGGACACAGACACAAAGCAGGAAGTGTGTTCTGGTTGTACAACAGTGGACTTAACATAGAACTCACTTCTGGTCCTATGTTTTGTTCAGCTCCTCTTAGCAATCTAACTGGATCAGTGAGACTTTAACTCCTGAAAACAGAGACAAGGGTTCTGTCTCTTCAGGTGACAGAATCGGTCTATTCTGTCTGCTCAGGGTTGCAGAGATGCCCATTGCAGACAAAGCAGCCAGGATACTTGGTGTGCTTCTGCTATTTGGAGCAGCGTATAATCAGATGGATGGAGTCTTCTTGCTTCTGTGTGGGTGACTCACATAGTTAATTGGAGCTATGCCAAAGAGTCTCTTTTCATATCAAAGCAGTTTTGAGGAAAATTATATTTATTTGGATAGTTTCACACTTAGGGTTTTGATTTCATTTAAATCAGTACAAATTTACAATTACAGAGTTCCAACTTATTCCATAAGCAAAACACCAACTTGTTTGTGTTCGAACAAATAACACAAGCCTAAACATTTTACTGAGAGAACAACTGTTCCCAACTGGCCCCCTTTTCATCCTTTACAATAGCAGTAAATATCAAATAGCCTTTGTATGCATTAATATTCGCCAACCACCTCTTACAGTCGTGCACCAGTAGTAGGTGCTGGGATTGTACCAATGAAGGATGCTTAGTGCTGGATGAAGAGCTTCCTACTTTATTTGTACAAGCCGCTATGGCAAAATGCATAAAGCATGGGAGAGTAATTCTACACCAGTTACTCTCGGATGGAGGATTAGTAGTGCATCCCGGTACTAGCCTTGCGGATGGCATTATTGGAAACGTACCATTCTCACTATATCTTCAAGTATCATGGAAAGGGACAGCACAGAGTCAATGATTTTTTTTCCCATTGGTTTTTGAATTAATGCTGTCAACTGGGCAACTAGTTAGTATGCCAGAGAACCACAACAAACATAAAGGAACTTCCAGAGTGAAAACTGTCACCGTTTTCATCATGGTCTGAGTATCTAGGGAAGAAAGAGGAAACTTGTTCCCAAAGAATTTGACAGTGAAAGAAAATGAGACACTTGGAGAGAAATTGTGTGGAAAGAAACGCCATTCAGCAGGGGAAAGAACTAGAACAAACTCCAAGTGCTCAGAAATGTGCAGTGGGGTATGAAATGAATGAGCGAGAGCAGATTCTTGAGTAGCTTAGGAGTCAGGTGGATTTGGGTCCATTCTGAGTCATCATGGCTGGAAATGCTCACTGAGTCATGTTTTGGCAGAGTCAACCAAATGCTCCAGAGGATGGAGTCTAGTGACGATGATGCCTCCTGGAGACCAAAGTCAGATAGCTGCTAAAGCAAAATACTGCGCATCCTTCCAACCCAAGCCTGTGGCTCACCCCATCCCCAGCCCATGTGTCCTCAGCGTGGATCCTCACGCTCCTGTTGTTCATGGCAATCCACCATATTAATTCAAACCTGGGTGTCTCTGTAGACCAAGCAATGAGAAGAGTCCTTTAATCTGCTTCACTGTTATTGCTGCTGCCCACTTTCCTTTCACCTCCCATACCTTGCATTAGGCTTTGCCACACATTAAAGCCAGTATGATTACTGAATTAATCACATGGGACTGTCAAGCCATTGTGAACTGATAATATTCCTAGGAAAGCAGATAAATGGATGGTCTTGATATGACATTAGGAAAGAGGAAACAACACTATAACTACTGGACTTTTTTTTAATGAATACGAGATGTTTTTCTTGCTTTTGCCTTTTTAAGAGCACATGTCACCTCGGATGCTCATCAGGACACTGGTTTGTTTTCATTCCTACAGTCTCTGAGCTCTGTACGAGTCTTATTTCTGTGTTACTTCATGTCCCCAAATCTTTCCTGCTACTGTACTTCCAGCTGTCTCTTGTAGACTGGCTTAGGTATTGTTGACTATGTATAGTAGACCCTACACCGGGCAATGTGACCAGTCAAAATGGGGTATTTGACTAAGACTTGAATTTAAGTTCATCCCATATTCCTGTTTCTACAGACTTGAGAGAGAACACAGCCCACTTAAGCCTTCAATTCTGTTTTTCTAGACAGGGATATTTATATCTCCCTTGGCTCTTATGAACAGGCTCGGAAAAAATCAAGTACAGTGATGTGTGTAATGTATTTCTGTCATTGGCCTGATTGTAAAGGCCACATCAGTCCAGGGTTAGTTAGAATAAACACAGTAAACAACATGTAAGCTATACAGACAAGATGGGAAACCTGGAGGTGGGTGGGACAGAGCCTCCTGGTGACTTCTTAATCTCTTCTACACAGAAAGTATGGTAGTTGCAGCAACCCAGTAGTCAGATATACAATACCCAAATATATATTATGCCTTGCCACTGCATAGTTGTATATGCTGCTTCCAATGATTCATTCTTAACTTTACTCAACATTTTAATGAAACATTTCTGATCTTGGTCAATCATAGTTCCAAGGATTTTTAAATTTAATGCTAGACCAAGAAGACGGCTCTGTGGATAAAACAGTGCACAAGAATGAAGACCAGTGTTGAGATGCCCTAAACCCACAAAAATGCCAAGTTGCCATGTTAGCCAGACCTCACATTAGGATGGTGGACATAAGATGGACACAGCTGGATGGATAGGCTAACAAACCCAGTGAGCTTAGCGTTCATGTGAGACTGTGTCTCTATGGGGAGTGATTGAAGAAGATTCTAACGTCAACCTCGAGCCTCCACAGACACACACAGACACACACAGACACACACACTTGTAGACGCATGCACACTCGCACATATGTGCACACATGTCCATACTCCCATTAACATACACATGTACACACAAATGTCAGCACGAATACACAAACATATCACACACATACTGTAAAATACTTCATATTACCAAAAGATTTAAGGAGTCAAGTTCAAATGGATTTTTAACTTAGTTGCAAATTAGTAAATGACTCTAAATTATTAAAAAGCTAACATATGAAACTATAAACCTTGTAGGGTTTTAAATTATATCCTTGCTCTGGTATGTTTTTGATAATGTTCTTGCTACAGAGTGAATACAAAAAGACAAAACAAAAGATAGTGATGGTATCCCCAACTCTTCATTTTATGCCAGAAATTCTTCTGCTCTGTGTGGTTTGAACTCCATATTTAAGAGTTCAAATGCTTTTGCAGATGATAGTGGGTGCATTAGTAATAGCTTGCCCCAGATAGCTTCTTTGACGCTCAAGAGTCTGTTCACAGTAGAAGGGTGAATTTTGGGAACATTGGTAAAATGTGAGTTTAGGGGCCGGAGAAATGGTTCCACAATTAAGAGCACTTGTTACTCTTGTAGAAGACCTGAGTCCACAGACATACGTATAAGAAATAAATTGTAAAATGTGGATTTAATGCACACGCTGCCAGAGACTAATTGTGACTTGGGAATACAACCACCTTGACTCAGTTTATCCAGGTTCTACAACTCACAACAGAGCTTGGTCTTTTCTAGGTCACTTTTCAGAGAAGTTTTAAATCAATATGTAGGATTTATCTCTTTTGGATTTAGGCCATAATACTTTTTTTATTATTATTATTATTATTATTATTATTATTATTATTATTATTACAACATTTGGCTAATTTATTATGATAAAAGGAATCCATCTTTAAGAGTTCAAATACTTATTTTATGGCCAGGCCCAATAGCAGGATTAAATAACATTTCTAAATTTTTAAATAAAACTATCCTTGGTATCAAAATCCTAAATTGTTTGTGTATTTTGGGTTTTATTTGATTTTTTGTTTCAAACAAAAAGTTCTTAATGGTTCCCTGTATTAAGCTTCTCGTGCATGGTCAGATTTCTTTCAACATCATGGTGAGATCATCCCAATGAAAAATTAATGATACTTTCCAGACAACACACCCCCACTAGGAGACAGGATAGGAGAAAACTAGGAACGTCCTAAATGTCGGGCCAACTCTAAAAATGAGTTTGGGCCAAGGAGCTTTGTGTTGATGCCTTAGTTTCCCTGCAAATCAGACTTTTTATGTAAGAGAGCTATGTTCCCTAATCTAAAGCATCGTTGTTTTTATCTTAAAGTGTATAAGTACTTTGCTTGCATGTACATCTGTGTAGCACATGGGCACAACACCTGCAGAGGCCAGAGGAAGATATAAGGTCCTTTGGAACCAAGAATTCTAAACAGTTGTGAGTGTGAGGAACTGAACCGGATGGATTCTCTGCATGAGCTGTCAGTGTTCTCAACCACTGAGCGGCCTCCCCAGCCCATGGTTCCATAATCTTTAAATACCTTTCTTCATATAGACCCTCATCTGAGTGCCATTTACACTCAAAGTTGCAGCAAGTATCACATGACTTACAGCAAGAACATAGAGACTTGAGAGTTTAAAGGTTTCTATGATAATTATTTTATTATGTCCCTGAGTTATTTATTGTGAAGATAGGAGGAAAGCAACGAAATGGCTATAAGGCAAGGATTGACAGATTTACTTTCTTGCCTGGAAAGAATGTATCACTTTGTAGGACACAATAAAAAGAGATAAAACTGGTTTTAAACAAACAAACAAACAAACAAACAAAAACAATTAAACCACACTGTCTCCAAATAGAACATGTTTTCCAAACTCCAGCACTCGCAGACTCTCAGGGCTCAGGACATCATGGTTTGTAAGAGTTCCTCCCCTCAGATATGAAATGTACAGCTCGGATACTTATCTGAAAGCGGGTTTCAGTCTTGATCACTCACCATGATGGAAGAAAAAAAAAAGCTCTGATGAAATCAGAGATAGTCACAAACATGAAGGGCAGCTTCAGCTTCAAGGAAGAGATATGGGCCACTTTTCAGAAATATTTAAACAATTCACAAAAGGATGTCAAAAGAGTGTTTCATAATACACTGGCATAAACTGCTTTTTTAATTTTTAGTTTTTGCTGTTGTTGTTGTTGTTTTCTTCAATACAGGGTTTCTTTGAGTAGCCTTGCTTGTCCTGGCCTGCCTCTCCCTCTGCCTCTCTGAGTGTTGGGATTAAACGCGTGTATTATAAGATGCTTTTTAAATAACAATATCATTATCAGAATTAATACAAATGAGTGGTCATGAATATACATTGATGATAGCACTGTGAGCAATGACAGACACCAAATAATCACGAAGGAGGCAGAATTTAGGGAAGATATCGACAAATATGGAACATTCCAAAGCAAAATGTCACCACTTCTGTAGTGCACGCCTAAATATTTCTGTCGAACTCTCTAATTAGACTAATGAGGAAGCTGGCTTTCTCAGAGAACCCAACCAGTTAGCAAAACCAGAAAGAAGCTCAGAAACAGTTGGTCCTGGGCTACTCTCCTGATAATAAGGAAAGCATCTTTCTGTTCAAGCAAGTCCACGAGAGGCTTGAGGTATGGCATAGGATGGCTTTAATTAATTAAGATTTGTGTGTGGTCTTACTGTTAAATTCAGATCCAAGGGTACACTCTGTTAATATATTTGATTTCATCTTCAACTCCCTTTTAAAATATGCCATTCATCTTTAAACCTTAAAAGGCACCCACTTCAGTATCTTATTAACTTGTAGATAATTATGACTAGGCTCAGGAAAATGTAGAAACTGACTAACATTTAACACCCTATTGCTTCTGTGGAGAATGTTAAGGTGTATAAATGAGGTGATGTCTTGAGATACAGTTTATATAGTTTGATTACATTCTTTTTTTTTTTTTTTTTTTTTTAGAATAAGGGCTTTATAAAGCCACGTTGCTCTGGGTAGAAAACATTTTTCTTACACCCATCGGCATACTAACAACTTTCACATCTTACAGCCAAAACAGGATTGAAACTGGTAAATCCACGTGTTTACTGTAAAGGCCTACTGATATTGAACCAGCAGATCACAAGAAAAAGAATTCCCTCGGCCCGTGTTATGAAGGGGTTAATTATGAGACGAGATAAGGTGTTCATACATCCAGGCACTTCATCAAGCCTTGGAGTCAGGAAACAAGGGAGACCAGCTGAAGGGGCTCCAGATAATCATGATGGCAAGTCCTGATTTCCCTAGAGGTGAGCTGATCTATGGCCACGAGCAAAGAGAAAAGGCTAGAAGGTACCATAACATTACCTTGGAGTACTTAACAGACTCCAAAGCGGTAACCCAGTGTCAAAAAAAGGCCCATCATCCTGCTCCTTTTAGGTAAAAGAGTTATGCCCAAGTACAGGAGGGGAATTCAAAATTCACATCTGAAATTAAACAGCTGAAAGGTATGATTTAACAATGCTCAAAACTCAATAAGCCAAAGATAAACAGCAAATTAGATGACTCAATGTCAGGAGGAGAAAAAAAAACATCTTCCATCGATCTCATCGTCAAAAATTAATCTGCCTGAGAATGCCCTCTGCTCCAATCCCCGCGCTGACGAAGAGGGGAGGAACGGAGAAAAGCTCGTGTCCGCGTGCTTCACCTTCGGGCTAGACCCTGATTACATTCTCCTGTGAGACATTTCAGCATGAAGCGCCTCTCATGTTGGGACTGCAAAATTAAATTGCGATCAATACTTTACAAAAATAATTGGGGAAAAATGTTCAGAAGTCGGAGCTGCACTGTGTGGCCACAAACATATGAAAGTTATTTTTTTCCCCTACCTTTCTGGGGGTTATTCTGCAGGATAGATCAGTTCAAAGGTGTCTCTTGACAATAGTGTTCCTGGAATGATTTCGCTCACCTTGTTAGGGAGTTTTAAAAGCAGAGGAACACAGACAGCCGACCAGAGGCAGTATCTTATTGCTGGATTTTCTTTCTTTTCTTTGGAGTTGATAATCTAAGCCCACAAATTTTTCTTGTCTCCTCTCACTTTGATGTTAACTTAAATTTCTTTGCAAATTAATTCTCATTCTTAAACAGGAAAAAAAAAAAAAAAGGAAGGAAGGAAGAATACATAACCACATACCCTCCTTAGACATACACACTTGGCTTAGTAGACTTAAATTTTTTCTTCCTAGATTTGCTTCTGAATCTCTCGATATATTTAAATGCTAGACACTGTCGTCAAAGTTAAGGTAAAGTGTATTGAATCAAGCTCTTCACTGCCCTGAGCAATGCTTAGTATTCAGGTTTTCCTCCTTTTCTCCCTGTGAATAAGTTTTTATTTTTGGCAAAGATTTATTTATTTTTTTAAATCCAGAGAGAGAGAGAGGGGGGGGGGAGAGGAGAGAGAGAGAGAGAGAGAGAGAGAGAGAGAGAGAGAGAGAGAGAGAGAGAGAGAGAGAGAGAGAGGAAGTGGAAAATGTAAATGCTTCTGTGAAATGCTGCTTCTTCAATAAGCGGTCATTTTGTGTTTGTTGTATAGGAAATTCAGAATGTTGTATTTTTATAATTACAATTTTAGGATCTGCACGGGCCTTACTGGATTCTCATTTGTAGATCTGGTATTCTGAAAGGATGGTCTACTGATTTCCCTCACATGAACCATTTGTTATGCGTCAGTCACACGTGCAGGGAAATTAAGTAGCCGCATTAGGAAAACACCACACGCCCCGTAGCCAAGTAGGTGGTACACAGCTAGGCAAAGGAAGGTACCTAGAAAAGGCAATCAATGGCTTCCTGTCATCTAGGAGGAGGGGGATGGGCTGAATGCTGTCCTAGAGAGCAATGACAGAGTGAATGAAATGAAAGTGTGCTTGTTCAGTGTGAAGATGACAACACCTTGCGTTAGACATCAAACGCTGAGAATGAAGTGACCTTCCCTGGTGAAATTACACCCCTGTGAAGATAGGGGCGCTAAGGAGGAGGAGCCTTTGGGGGAACACCGCTAAGTGAAGTAGGTAGTGAGCGCCTTGTCCTTGAGATAGGATGCTTCTGCGATTTCGCCGAGCATGCTTGCCACCACTGTACGTGCTCCTGCAGCAGAAGAGAATGTAAATGGTCATTACCATGTGTGCCATCCTGGTGTGTGTACAGGCGTGTCTATCCGGGCCCCCACATCCTAAGCATCTCCTCTTCAGCTCACTCAATCACGGTTCCCTCACAGTGCCAGTATTTCACAAGCTGCCCTGCTCATCCTGAACCTGTTTCCCAGTATAAATCCTTAAAACAGAATTTTATTTGCCATCTCCCCCGCTGGTCACTGATAATAATTTCTAAGCATACTTGGGTGCCATGACAGTGCAAACTCAATCCGGTCTGACTTATGCCTTTGCACCGGCCTGCAGGTGTCATACAAGATGTAGCTCCAGGTTCTCACTGAGACGCCATTGGCATGTCCAGAACATCCTGCCTCAAACTTTTGCTTCATTATGTTTTCTGTGTAAGCCTCTCCAGTAGGCTATGCAAGAGAAACAAAATCAGCCACAACTCTGTGACTCTATTCAAATAAACTCTGTCAGACATGAATATGCAGTCACATGGACAGCCTTGGAGTCAACTGCTAAGGTATGGAAAGGGTTTCCTGAGTGTTGGGAGTGTTAGCTGGTGCTCTGGATTGGCTTTCAAAAGCAAGAAACCAGTGTCTTAACTTCTCAGAGTCTGAACTGTGTGGCCCCCTTCACAAGGTTTGAGGTCAGAGAAAATCTGGAACACGGTTGCACAAGAGACAGAAAGGGTGGTAGGTAAAAGAGATGTGGTGGTAAGAATGGGAGCATTGCTTCCTAAAAGGATACATACCAGCACTGGCTGTTCTGAACTACTTCCTGCCTACATGTGGCCTAAGAGAGGTCACAGCTGTGCCGAGGCAGGCACATCCTGGTATGGATAGACATTGGAGAAAGGAGCAGAATGAGCGTGCCAACTACCTCCAAAGCTACTTTAATTTCCCTTTAGTTGGCTTGGCTTCTCTTGAGTCTTGAATGTCAACACTCACTCATAAGCACTACAACACAATTCTATGCTCCTTTCCCCCAGTTTCTGTCAGAGTTTGATGGCTACTGTGTGATACCCACTGAGAATCTGCTCATGAACAAAATTACCCAGAGTCTGAGAGTCCAGCACGTATTCTCAGAAAAAAATATACAAAGTCACCGGAGGAAAACAGAATGGCTACTGTGCCAGCAAACTTCAAAACCATCTGATGTGACATGAGATCCAATGAAAGAGTTTTCTTTAGAAGGCAGATAAGTTAACTGTGGGAAATAGCCATAGGAGGATGTCATAGGCAAACTTGGCTTGCATTTGCCTGAGTGCAAGGTGGAGGTGCAGAGCTTCTGCCAATGGCTGCCCTCTACCCAGGATTCCTAGGCAAGTGGAGATAAACATAAGAGTTGCGACAAATGTCCTTTGAGTCTTTTTGTTCTCTGCATCTCTTATTGCTGATAGTATCTGGATATTTTTGTTTTGTAACTGGATTGTTGAGTTCTTGATTAATGTATGATTACCCCTAGTGGATATGTTTTCATTTGATATGATTGAGGAAAAAAAAATCAAGCTTTATAATTCAACCCTGAGGGCACAACTCTTGGCAATGGTATATCCACCAAGTGACATATGCCACAAAGATCCCTTCAACATAGGAAAATGTCTGTAAATATGGATAATTTTCTCAAAGTAAATATCTGCCCCACACCTAGGTTCCTCTGCCTTACTCTCAAGTGTAATTATATTAGCATTTTTCACAATTTTCAGTAAACTATATCCCAAGTTCTTACACATCCTTCAGTATCCACCTGCCATTTGTGACTCTGCCTTTCATGGATCTCCTCAAGTCATGCTGACCTTCCTTCACTTGCTAATGTGTCAAAGTCACTGCCATCTTGTATAACCTGCACTTACTACATCTTTTGCCTTGAACATTTATTTTCCTGACTTCTTTCCTTCTTCCTGATCACTAGTTGGACCTTAACTGGATCTAAGAAGGTTTTTATGATCTGTGACTTTCTTTTAGATTCAGCTCTTAATCTTGACCTCATCCCCCAGACTCTTGAGTGCTCTTGTCTTATTATAGCTATTTATTATCCAAAATAATTGCATTCCTTTCTTTTAAAATCATATTTTCTCCATAAATTTATATTTAAGGATAGAAATATCCTGCTCATTCACATTTGCTTAACCTAAAGGAGGCAATAGAACATTTAAGTAGCATATTCGTTTATTCTGTTTGAGGCAGCGTCTCACTCTGTAGGGTGGGTTGGCCATGAACTGATGGTATTCCTCTTCTTCAGATTCCTGCCTCAATTAGTATCTTTTACAAATATTTTTATGAATACACCATGGATATTACGTAAACAGCTTAAATGTTCCATATTAGAAGTCACTGTCATGTTTTGTTTTGTTCAGATGGCAATATCACGATGGATCTTACAAATGACCCTAACCATAGAACAAAAGTAAGTAGCTCAGTTTGTGCCACTTCTTGTAGCCTCTGTCTGAAGCCCCTAAGCATTTAGCCCTACAGAGGGTGTGTGTCCCATGTAGATGCCCAAGACTGCTGAGTGTCCGTTGTATTAGGGAGTATTTAGATGAGAATAGTCACAGGTCAAATGCTGGGGCCATCAGTATACTTCAAATTCTTGTGTATGTGTCTGGTGGGTAAGTGGCTTATAACCCATGAAAGTATTCACAGTTGACTTTTCTAGTCCTGGTGTCATTTTGTATTTTAGGAGGAGGAAAAGCACCCTGTAACAGCAGAAAGAGTATAGACTCTGTAGCCGTAAGTGTTGTGCTTGCATTTAGTTCCAACACTTTCTGGGTATGTGTCCAGGGATAGCACCTTCCATCATTTATGAATTTTCAGGTGTAGAACAGGACCAATCATACATCTTATAGTTGACTTAAAAGATGCCAATATTAAAGTCACAGTCTGGTGGAAAAGAAAATAATTTTCATTAAATATTTTTTATTTACATTTTATTTACATTAAATCATATACATTTACATGATTACACATACATACAATAAAATACTTACAGTAAGAAGAACAATGAAACAATCAGGAAATATATAAATGTTACATTCTTAGTGTTTTGGCTATTTGTATTTGGCAGCCTTAAAGAAAATATCTCTTCTATCTTGGTAAGTCTAAAATTCTGAATGTAAATCAATATCTATCATATCTCATCATTATCAACTTAAAACATCTATCTAGACCTAAAAACATCTTAATCCCTAAACAATTAAGTTTAATTTTAAAACTAAACTATCTGGCCTTCAACCCCATCAGAGACTTGAGAAGAAATAAAGCTTAATTACTTGAGTAAACTGGAAGTGCATGTTAGCAGCTTCCAAAATGAGAAGATGATAGAGACTGTTTGCTACCTGAGTAGTTACTCAAAACTCTCTATTATGTTGGAGCATCTTCTTCAGGCTTCTGGCCAATATATCTGACAGACATATTTGTGAGGCAGGGACTATTGAGGACTTGCTTACCCTGTCTTGGCAGAGTTTGGCCATCGACTCTGCCTGCATCCAAGCTTGCCCTTTTTGGGGCAGAATTCCGTCTGTGGTAGAAACAAGGACATTTTGGCCAGTGGTTTTTTTGCCACATTTGAAGGCATCTCCATAAGGAGATTCTTTGATGCTCATCATCCTCTTTGAGGTAGGCTGGGTGTTGTCAGGAGTTAACCTGTCATGTTGTCAATGAATCCTTAAAATAATAATAAAAAAAAACATTTTAAAATGCCATATTCTGTATATCTCTGAGGTTTTTGAAGACATTATTTAAATATTTTACCTTATCTTTCTATAGAATCATATCTATCTGTTGCACCTAAGATGTATATTTTTGTGATAAAAGTAGCCTAGGAATTGACATGACCATGATTTGATTAACTATCGACTAACTTGTATAACTTATTTTTCCTAAAGTCACAGTCTGGTGGGGTAGAAAATAATTTTTTCAGATTGCATGATATAGCAATTGTGTACATAATGTTAAGGTACCTACGTATGAAGTTGAGATTCGGGGCATCTTTCCAGCAGCAAGAATGTCTTACATGAGACTTGAGGGATTGATTCAGTGGTAGGAGGATAGCTGGGAGTGTGGAATATATTCTTGAGTGATCCAAGAAGGTAAAATATGTGAGAGTGGCACATGTGGAAAGCCACAGGAAGGGTTCCATGTTGTCTGTGGAAAAATGTCTACATGGTTCTTTCATGTTCACCCCAATCCTGTTGCCTTCTTGTCTCCCCTCCCTTAGCTTTACTACACCCACTCTGATTAAAAGACGGGGAAATAAAGATACAAAATCATCATCATTGTTGACTGGGGAGAAGAGCTGATCCTCTGAGGACCCTGAGGATGGCCACTAAATATGCTTTATATCTGAGTCCTGGCTTTCAGGCCTTCCAGTTAAATGGCCACTCCTTGGTCTCATCAGATTACTTCTTCCTTCTACACAGGTTGCTTTGTTTTGAAACTGCCTCGTGTAGCCTATATTTAGAGTGGGTTTTCCCGTCTTTCTTAGCCTAAGCTAGCCTAGAACTCTCAAGTAGTCAAGGATCAGACTGAAATCTTGAGTCAGGGTTACAGGTATATGCTACCAGGCTCACAGTATTAACTTCCTTTCTGTTCCTAACAAGGAGGAACTCAAGGTCAGAAGAATTGCTTTTTGGCCCACAGTTTGAGGACACTCTCCACCATGGCAAGACAGCCATGGCATCAGGAGCTTGAGGCGCCCACTCACACCGTGTCCATAGTCATGAAGTAGAGAGGGAAGAACAGGCACGTCCAACCCACTCTGTCCTTTTTACTCAGTCAAGGACCCCAGCGCATGGAACGTGCCTCTCGGAGTTAAAGCAGTTCTGCCCACCTCAATTAACCTATCAGATTGTGATGTTTGTGAGGGTGGCATCATGCCTACTCTCCTGAGTCTCTGCAGTGCATCAGGATCCTCTCAAGTTAACACTCAATATTAAACATCATTAGCCGGCCGTGGTGGTGCACGTCTTTAATCCCAGCACTCGGGAGGCAGATTGCTGTGAGTTCAAGGCCAGCCTGGTCTACAAAGTGAGTTCAAGACAGCCAAGGCTACACAGAGAGACCCTGTCTCAAAAAAAAAATCATGCCTACTTTATATTAGCACTGGGGGTGCATCTAGAATCAAACCCAAGACCTTGCGTGGTAGACACTCGCTCTACTGGTGGGGTTACATCTGTAGTATGTAATCCAACCAAGTGCATTGCTTTAACATGGCATACTATAAATAGCTCAGAAGAATTTGTTATTTTCTCAAGCAGCATGACAAAAAGATAACACATCTCAGTACTGGGCACACTCTGCACTCACTGGCAAATGGTACTTTTAATTATATAATAAGTTAGGATTTGGAGGGAGTCCAGTGATGCCGGGCTGAGCTTCTGTTTGTCTCAGTCCACAAGCAGAGATACGAGTAGAAAGGCTATGGATCTCTGTGGGTTCAAGGCCAACCTGGTCTCCGACCTCAGCTCCAGGCCAACGAGGCTCAAAAAAAAACAAACAAAAACAAAATTTCGACTATTTCCTAGAGTTGAAATTGTCCCGTAGAAATGATGTTTATCTCTGTCACCAGCTTCTACTCTGTCACAAACTGTTTTAATGATCCATTTCCAACATCATTCCACATACACTTTCAAGGAGAACAGGCACTCGGTGTTTGAGGACACAGGGGATAAATGCAGCTAGCGGGGGGGAAAGAACTCAAAATCTAAAATTATAGCAGTTATTTTAGTTTCAAGCTGATAAAGTTGTAGATTATTCTGTATTTTTTTTAAAAGTAAACTTTGACCTGAATCTCAAGAAAAAAAAAAAAAAAATTCTGAAATCCAAGTAGCTTTAATTGTTTCTAAATAAAAATGTAGAATGACATAAATACTGGATGGCTTCTGGGCAATGTATCCTCCTAGGTTGAATACGTTTTGGCCCTGAGGCAGCAGTTCAGAGAGGACAGGTAACTAGAGGGATAAAGTTGTGATCCCAACCAGACCAGGGCTCATATTAACACTGATGGCCATAAGTGGCCCTGTTCGCACCCACATTCCTCTCTGTATCCTCAGGAAATTGTCCCTACAGGGAAAAACCGAAAGAAAAAAAGTACAGAATTTTAGGAAAAGTGCATAAGACTGAAACTCTTAGAATCACTTCCAGATCTACTCTTCTTTGCATTCCTTCATAGTTTTAGAAACAAGGGTGGGAGAAAAATAATATCCTCCTTTCTTTGCCTAAAGGGAGCATAAGAAACACCGTCCTCTAGGAATGTTGGGACATTTCTCTTTCCTGTTTCTGAAAATCTTTCAACTAGCTAAAGAGAAAAAAAATGCTTCAGAAAGTTTTAACAATCAGTACTCAGCACTATCGGGCAAATTTAGTTTCTTAAAAGCTAAGAGAAAAGGAGGACGAAGTCAGCCAAGGTATGGGGGAGAAGGAGGATGGAGAAACCTCTAATCCTTCAGGAGCCAAGCGAGAGCTGTGCTTCTGATCTATTAAGTGAAGCAGGAAAGGCCCAAGTCATGGGTATTAGCCCCACAGGGGCCAGTTAGCTGGACTCAAATTCAAGGCCGCGGAATATATATCCAACTTTGCTGCCGGCAGTTAATTACATCAATAGCCATCAGGAGGAACAGCAAAGGGTCCTCTTACTGCCTGTTTTAGCTTCGCCTAACAGTTTTAACTTGATTGTTTCAAATTTCCAAATATCTATGAAATCTTGGCAACAATTTTAAAGTCATAACAACTTTGAATATAACTTATATCCATGGCTGCTTCTGTAAACATGGCATTTGAAATATACAACCCGGTAGCTCTTTTACAATTAGAATTTTAGCATTTATTGATCCCGTTAGGACCAAATAGTCTATTTTTCCCTCATGGGTCACTCTGAAGTCTATCACACTATCACAGTCTCCATTACAAAACTGGTTGTGAATGTCATAGTGAACATTCATGAGAACTCTTAATAAATCAAAACACCCAGCTTTGCTGCTCTTTTTAAAATATTAACTCATTGTACCTTGATAGCTGTCTAAGTGGTTGTGAGTTCTCCCAGAAGACTTGAGTTTGGTTCCCAGCATGTATATTGAGTGACTCACACAATCTGTAACTCCAGATCCAGGGCTTCCAACATCTTCTGGCCCCCTTAAGTATTAGCGCACACACACACACACACACACACACACACACACACACACAGAGAGAGAGAGAGAGAGAGAGAGAGAGAGAGAGAGAGAGAGAGACAGAGAGAGAGAGACAGAGACAGAGACAGAGACAGAGACAGACAGAGACAGAGAGAGACAGAGAGACAGAAGAAACACACACACACATACACACACACATACAAATAAATGTAATCATTTTTTAAATAAGTAATCTTTAGGACTAGAAAGAAGCATTCAGGGATTATTGTATCTCTATCTATGGCTTATTTTTAAAATTGTTTTGCACAATAAGAAAAAATTATCTACAACAATTGTAGATAAAGGCTATGTTGTCAGTGTGACACAAGCTAAGTCATCAAAGAGTAGGGAATGAACATTAAGAAAATGGCTCCCCAAGATTGGACGGAAGGCAGGAAAACCTATAAGATATTTCCTTTGAGATTGATGAGGGAAGGCCTAGCCCATTGTAGGTGCTGCTATCCCTAGGCTACTGGAACAGGTTCTTCAAGAAATCAGACTGAGCAACTCATGATGAACAAGCCAGTCAACATCAATGCTCCATGTCCTCTGCATCAGTTCCTGACTCCAGGTCCCTGCCTAATTTGAGTTTCTGGTTTGGCTTTCTTGAATGGACTGTGATTCAGGACATGCCATCCAAACAAACCCTATGTTCCCCAAGTTGCTTTTGGTCATGGTGTTTCATCATAGCAACATTAACCCTACCCAAGACACAAAGTTATTTAAAAAACTACAGTTTCAGAATTAAGCAAAAATAAAGTTAAAATGTTATGTGATGTGCAGAAAGGGTTTTATATATGTTTTGAAACTGCAAGGTCAAGGATTAGAGAAAAAGCTCAGTGGTGAAGCATGCATACTGGATTTTCAGAGGATCTGAATTCAGTTCCTAGCATCCACAGTGAGCATTCACAATTTCCTGTAACTACAGTTCTGGGATTCTGGTGTCCTCTTCTGACCTTCATATGTACCTTCATGAGTAAATATACACTGTCACCCTCACATATACATAAAAAATAAAATAAACATTTAAAAATACAAATTCAAAGTGAACCATTGACTTTTGCATGGCAAGATGGATGGACAGCAGTGTCAAGTACCCGATGTAAAAAACTGAAGCTAATCATAAAAACATCACATAGATTTCTGCTCCCTCTCACCACTTTTGGTCACATTTAAAAATAACTTGCTAATGGCATCTTAACTTACCTACCCTCAGTTTTTCCTGCTTTTTCTTTTTCACTTTTCCTCCCACCTCTTTTACATTTGAAGAAAATCAACTCTGTCTTAGTTGGGGTTACTATTTTTGTGATAAAATAGCAAGACAAAAAGAAAATTGGGGAGGAAAGGGTGTATTTGGCACATACTTTCACATCACTGTTTATCACTGAAGGAAGTCAGGATAGGAATTTAAATGGGGCAGGATCCTGGAGGAAGGAACTAATGCAGAGACCATGAACAGGTACTGTTTACTGTCTTGCTCTTCATGGCTTGCTCAGCCTGTTTTCTTATAGAACTCAAGACCACCAAGGCCAGGGGTTTCCCAACCCACAATGGGCAGGGCCCTCCCACCTCAATAACTAATTAGGAAACTAGACTGCAGACTTGCCTACAGCCCAGTTTTATGGATGCATTTTCTTAATTCAGACCCCCTCCTCTCTGTATTAAGTTGACATCCAACTATCCAGTACAAGCTCCCTACCATGGTTAGAAATTAATAAAGGAAAGCATGGAAGATTGAGTAAGGTACACAGTAGGCTGTCAGTTCCAATTGCTCTCCAAGACAGCAAGAAGCATCTGTCCTCCTAAGTGTCAGTGTCAGAGGTGCAAGATCCTCACAGGCTTTTAGCCCCTGGGGTGTTGGAGCTCTTGGACTCCATCTGCTGGTGCTATCGTGGGTAGTTTGGGAACTGGGAACTAGCTGGAAGAAGGTCACCACAGGGGGCTGGCCCTTTCTCAATGCTCACTCTGTTTCATATCCTCCATGATGTGAGCTGCTTGGCTGTGTCTGTAGGTCTATGAGAAACAGGACCTTCCGAAACCATGAGCCAAAATAGATCATTCCTCCTAGTCATCCTCTCCAATATTTTGATCATAATAGTAAGAAAAATGATAATAGAGTGAGCTTCTTTGTGGCTCACATGAGAAATAATAGCTACCATGACTAGGACTTGCTGCCTGCTTAATTCGCCAAGATGAAAAAAGTGGGGCCCAGGGGGTTGTGTGAAATTGTGTGAATTGTGAAATTGTCGAGAAGTTTAAACTGATAATAGTTATGAGGCTAGGAATCATTTTCTTATAGATTCTCCTTAGGCAAGAAGATATAAATCATACTTGCCTAAGTGTATCAAAGTTGAGAACTACCGGAGAAGCTATTATCCACAGACGTGAATGTTCCTCCTTTCAGACAGGAGAGCAAGTGCAATGAGGACAATTGAATTCAGTGGCCTACAGGCTCCTAAACATGGGTGAATTATAGCAATACACTTAGACTAGATGGGTGCATTAAGTAATGAGTATGAGAGACCCATCGTCTGTCTGTTGTGTCCTCTCTCAAGCTAAGAATCTTCAAGATATTTGTCACCCAAGATTACCTGAGCCATGTATCTATCTTGCTTGTGTCTAAAAGGGCTCATTAGCTCCCTAGTTGTGAGGAACTAAAACTACTGCAATGGTTAATCTTGACTGTGAACTTGGCTTGCAGGGATACAGAATTACCTAGGAGACAAACATCTGAGTGTGCCTGGGAGGGGGTTTTCAGAGAGGATTAATGCAAATTAGGAAACCTACCCTTCCAGAAGAGGGACTGCACCATTCTAGTAGCTGATTAAAAGTGGAAAGCAAGCAAGCAAAGCAGGGCACCAGTGTCATCTCTTTCCCCACTGCAGATGCAATGTGACCAACTGTCTCACACTCTTCCACCTTACCTCCTGCCGTGGTGGACTGTATCACAAAACCATGGCAAAACAACCACTTGCTTATTCCAGTGCCTTGTTATGGAGGCATATGGCTACCCCTTGGCTGGAACTATAGCTCTTCTACTAAGTGTCTAAACTAAATCTTTCTTCTATGAAACGTGAAAGATGTTGCCTTGGTTTCCTTTAAATATTCAGCATCACAAAAAGCAAAATATATATTGGCATCCTTAGAGTAGCAATAGAAGGGAGTTTGGTAGAAGAAAAGGAGCAAGAAATATAACAATAAAAGAAATGTAATACAAATCTTACTGCTTGTACATTCTCAAAGCTTCTTCCATTCCCATCGAAGTGGGAAGCCATGTAATCGTAAGTAAGCACAGAACATTTCACCATTAACACTGTCATAAAGCATTGGCAACATTATGTTTTCTTTACTTTAAACAATTGTGCTAAAGGGTTAATCAGCATTTCCCATGCAAGGAACAATGGTGGTTAGCCAAGTTGTCTTTAAAAAACAGACAACAAAAAATAGCTTCAATAATTTATATTAATTCAAGACCTATGGCTAATGAGGCAAATGGAGTGCTCTCAGAGGGGAGCAAAGCGCAGGGCATCAGCAGCAGGAATCTTCAAACCATTGCTGGCACAGGATACCGCAAGTCCAAAATACCCCCTAACCACCTACTATTCATGTTTACACTGGGGATAAACTTACTATCACTCTCATTTCGCAGATGCTAAGCTAAAACAGTGTCTGCACAGTTCCAGCAATGAGGAGCAGCCTCTTCCCATCTTCTTTGCTGATACTGTGCAGTGTGTTTGAAGTGTTCACTGTACTAAGCATATGCTTGTTTGTTAAGGCAGGGAAAACAGCAAGCCCCTGGCCCTATCTACATAGCCCAGAAATTAAACTGTCATCTGTCTCAACACCTATCAAAGTTGAAAACCAAATTAGGCAATGAAATTGGGAAATAAAGTATTGAATAATTCTTCCGGCTCATTTAGAAAAAAGGATTCATTCATTTGAGGTGAATCTGGAAAGTAATAGCTATGGGCTCATTGTCTGCAACTTACTAGTCAATAGCTACGCAACATATGCCAGACATGGTAGACATTAGAGTTAAGATAAAGATTAAGATTTCCACCAGGTGCGGTGGACCACGCCTATAACACAGCACGACTGAGCCAGAAGCTGGGCTGAAGCAAATGCAACACCAGCCTGAGCTACATGGTGGAATCCTATCTCAACCGCCATCCACTCAAAGAATACTATTTTCTTAAGAGTAGGTAAGTGACTATGAGAGCATGGACAGACCTTGACCTTTGGTCAAGAATTACATGTATATTTCAAAATATCTAGTAGACATTCGAATGGCTTCGACACAAAGGAATACAATTAAACCGATGGTTACAGCATCTGCCCTGGTCAGAGAAGTGCACAGTGTTCCCACATAGTACAGCTTCTCACTGCATTCCAGTGACATACAAACTGTGTGTCAATTGAAAAAGAAAAAAAAAATGTTTGAAGTGAAAGAATTAAGTTTGCCCTCTAGGTTCTAAAGTCACCAGGGCTCAAAGAGACCTTTCTTTCTTGGTTTGATTTAATGTAGTCAGGAAAGCTGCTGTAGGAGCAGAGCACTGTGAGGAGTCAGCCAGGGCAGGAAAGGGACTCACATTAACAGAGAAGGAAGATTCCTGAGCTGATATTTAATGAAGGAGTATGAAGGAAGGTGGAGTTGCGTCTGTATGATTCACTCACTCGCTCACTTACTCATCAGCTGTATTCAGCTCCTCTGTTAGAGAACGGTACTCACACGGCTTGGCACATTTGATAACAGAGGCATGAAGCCTGCCCTCAAGTTGCTCACTGTCTGTTTGTTAATAAAACTCTAGTATGTAAAGAGCTACCCTGACCCTCTCATTCTAGTGTATCATACTCTCTCTCTCTCTCTCTCTCTCTCTCTCTCTCTCTCTCTCTCTCTCTCTCTCTCTCTCTCTCTCTGTGTGTGTGTGTGTGTGTGTGTGTGTGTGTGTGTGTGTGTGTGATAGAGAGAGAGAAAGGACAATGGTTCAGGTCCTCACTGAGACACCCAACACCTAGAAAGCTATCCCTGTTCACACACCTACAAATTATCTTTTCTGAGCCTAATTCTTTCTATCAAGCATTTGGCCCCAGTGTCTTCCTTGTCAAATCCATAGTCTTGTGCACTCTGGTTCTTGTATCTGGAATGTCCTTGCTTGTATTTGCACTCAGAAATAGTTCTTCATCTTTAAGGACTTTCCTTACCTACTCTCCAAGCCCACATATGTGTTTTTGGTGCATAAAACCACAAACTTTTGTGGTTGCATTTACTGTGGGAAAACATACTGTCTGAGTTTCATTGTTCTGTTTTCATTATGTTGATGCATTTCATCAAGCCTGAAGTCCCTGGAATATAAAAAAAAAAATGTTATTTCTTTCAGCAACAGCAACATCCTGCACCATGACTGATACATGGTGATAATTATTACCTGTTTAATTAGCTGATTATAATTTAGTGTTTGATTGGGATATTTTAAATGGCTCCTTAACCTTTTATACTCTATTCCAATGGTTAAAATAAAAAATAATTACATTTCCTACAAGACAATGGTACATATTTTAAGCTTGACTTCAGTTACAACTATTTAGATCTACTCTGATAGTGCAGGTGTCTTTTTCTACTACAATAATGAATAAACTTGGGCATGCCAATAAAGTTTTACTCATAAGACTATATTGTTTTCTAGTCTATCATTTAATGACTTTGGTTCCATACTGTAGATCACAAGCATGTATCTCACAGGTTAGATCTCTCCTACAAATGTGTTTTTGTCTTGTAGAGGTATTATTTCCTATGGGTTACTCGTGTTGGGTTTCTAATGCTGGAGGCTTCTGTTGTTGCACATTGTCTTCACAAGGATGTCTGGCTGTCTACAAAGTGAGGAGAATTCTCATACAAACTTACTGTTCATTATAAAACATCTGATCCCCAAACTCATGATTATTCTCCTGTAACACAGTCTATGCATGGTATGTGCAGGTATACTTGGCTTTCTTCATGATATTATAGAAAACAGACTCATGAAAAATGGGCACATGTTAACCTTGACCCCCATTATTACTGTTAATAATAACTTCTACATCTCTCATGCCTTCTCTCAACTCCTACAAATCTATATCGGGTAAGCTCACTATCTTACAAGTAGAATCAAATACAAAGCCGTTACAATTTTTGACATTTTTTTTTTCACATACCATACTCTGTTCCACATGGTAGGATTTTACTTTTAAAATTCCAGGGTTTTTTTTTTTTTCCTTTCTTAAAAAAATAACTAAGAGCCCTGGCAACATCAAGTCTCCATTTCCTGATGGTAGCTAATGCCTATAATTGAGTGGCAGCTGTCTGCATGATCCCCATTGCTCTGGAGTGTATCCTGACCAGTCATTGTTTCATTGTTTATAGTCATTTGTTGGTGACCTCTGTGAGCATATGAGTTTGTAGTCCCCCTTGAGATAATACATCACCAGACATATTAAGCACTGGGTTTCATTAGATCAAAATAAGACTCTTTAGAATTGTTGGCAATAGCTTGGTGGGCCAAATAACATTCCAGAAAGTAAAGCAAACAAAACATGTGACTAGGACCTGAATTGATGTAATAGCAAATGCAATAGTAGATTATGAAAAAATTGGGACACAGTGTCATCTTCCTATATCTTGTGTGAGAAAGGGCAATGAATTTTATGGGTCAGGGCAACTGTTTGAATAATCCATTGGATGGTGATGCCTTTTGTTGAGAGTGAACTCAGCAAGAACTTGAGAGAACTTTTATGAAGCAGGGATGTCTAAGTGGAGGCTAGGGACATGAAAAGCATGGGGCGTCCGATGAAGACTCGGCAGCACATGTTCGTGAGCAGCTGAGTCCACCGCTCTGGAGAAGGTTGTTAACAGATGGAGCTTATGGGCTCCACAAACCCCGAGACACTGACTATATCATTCTGCATGGTTGTTGCTTCGCTGTGTCTTCCTTGGTAAGTGCCTGTTTCTTCTCTTAGATTTTCAAAGGAACCTTTAGTAACTGGGAGGAAAAAGTCATCTGAAGATGTGCTTTGAAAGTCACCTGGAAGATAGTTGAGATTACCCTTTGAGGTATCAACATTTGTTCCTTAGAGGGCATTGGTGGTTAGTCCTAGCCCTTCAAATCCTCATGGAGATGCTTACACAAAATAATCCATGTTTGGTAGCCTCATAGGTCCTAGGTGTGAACCAGTAACTATTATTCTGTCAGTAATTCAGAACTACATGCTAACTTAGCATCTCTATGGCCATAGAGTAGCACAGCTCCAGGAGCTCATCAGAGAAGTTTCTCGGTGCAGTAGACTGCAGTCAACACAGAATATCAAACTGACCAAAGTGTAGAGAATTTTGGTGGAATGCTCAGCCAGAAATGATACATCAAGTCTCGGACACCATCACTAAGAGAAGGAAAGACTGTAAGAGCCAGAGGTCATAGAAGACCAGAGCTAAACAGTGTCTACTGCGCATGCCATGACCACTGCACACACAAACACAGCACACGAACACAGCAACCGTGATTGCTGCACAGAAGCATCCCAAGATGAAGCCAGTCAACATTCTAGCATGCAATGCAACGGGATTCGTGAGCCCCACCTCTGAGAAGCTATGGACTTCTGGACTGGAACCGCAAAGGATGTGACCTTAGTAGGCCTACCCTGCCCCAGTGAATGATCTCACAGCAATACTCGTTCATTTCATCCTTTGAGTCCACCTGATTGTACAGCCTGTCCAATGCAAGCCATTCTAAAGACTTACAGGGAGAGAAGAAACCAAAAGGGAAAAGAGAAAATAAGCTCCAGATGTTGCCTACGTGTTGTAGCCAAATACTTGAGAGGAAGAATTGATGAGAGGAAATGTTTAGTTTGTTCATGGTTTCAGGGGATTTTTTGTCTATCTTGACAGGGAAGGCTTCATGATGGGCATGACCCGTTCTATGTCAGTGCAGCAAGCAGGAACTTTGTCCTCCATCAAGCCAAGCAGCACCGCCTCCTAAAGATGCTACAAGGTCTCAAAAGGCTGCCATCCTGGTTTGAATGAGAAAATTTCCCACGGGTTCATATATTTAAACATGTGGCACTTGCATGATGTTTAGAAATGTTATGAGGAGCCTCGGTCTTGCTGGAGAAAGTACATCACAGCAGGGGGCTCTCAAAGTTCATAGCACTCCCCTACTTCCAGTTTGTTGTAGCTGAGTGATTTCTCTGCCTCCTGTTTCAGACATCTGATGCATGTCTACCTTGCCATCATGGACCCCTCCTCTGGAAGGTTAAGCCAAAGTAAACTTGTTCTTGAGTGGGTTTGGCCATGAGGTTTGATCATAGCAACAGAAAAGTAACTAATGCAGGCTCCAACAGCTGGAGACACATGAGTGTGGAGGTGACATTTCAGAGTCAATGCGTAGCACCCTGCCTCTTCAAAAGTCTTACTTTAACTTGGCTTTCATTTCTATTTTGGTTCATATGCAATATTTTTCATTTAGCCAATGTCACCGTGCATTTTCCACCCTCAGAGAGATTCTATATTTGACCTGTCATTCTAGCATCTACCATGGAATATCACAGTGTCCTATCTCAAAATCCAAGCATGAGGAAATCTCATTTTCCTCTATCCATCAAGTAGGATTCTTCCAGAATCTCAAATTAGGATTCAACAGATGAGACACACTGCTGAAGGTCAGGACTTAAAGTATCAGAATTTTTTGTTTCCTTATGGAGCTCCTGACAACCCTCCACACCCCATGCACCAACCACGGACATTGCAAGTAAAGAACCTAGAGCCGCTGTTCAGATGTAGGCAAGGGACAGCTCATTCTCCACATGGAGAAAGTCACGGGAGAGTGGGTGGCTGCCTCTGGCAGCCCCTTGGTGGGGTTGCCTTGTGGGCACACAAAGGAAGGGGAAGCAGGCTATCTGGATGAGCCCAAATAAGCTGTGGTCAGATGGTGATGGAAGAGCACCTCACCTTTAGAGATCTAAGAGAGGGTAATAGGGAGGGAGAGGGAGGGAGGATGGGAACAGGAAGATAAGAGGGAGGAGATTACAATTGGGATGTAATGTGAATAAATTATAATAAAAAAGAATTCCCTGTCTTCCCAATCCCATGGTTTCTACCCTAGATCTTCCTAGATTCTAAATAAGCCATATTATATATGTAATATATATAATGTGTTATATGTAATATATAATATGTATCATTATATATTTATTATACATATATTTATGTGTATATAATATATGTGTATAATATATACATATATTATAGATAATATATTTATTATATATAGAATATATATACACACAAATATATATATATATAGAATATATATATTGTAGTACAGCTTTTACAAGATGCAGAAACGGATCTCAGCTAGTTAACTTAGTCACTAAAGAAAACATTATCTTTGATTTCCTTACTTACTCTTTTTTCTCTTTTTCGTTTGTTATTTTGGTTTGTTTAGGGGAGGTTGTTTGGTTGGTTTTTTGTTTGTTTGGGTTTGGTTTGGTTTGGTTTTTGAGACAGCATCTCACAGTGTAACCCTGGCCAACAAATTGCTATATAGACCGGGCTGGCCTGGAAGTTAGCCTGCCCCACCTGTACCACCACTCCTTCATTATTGTTGTAATTTTTCAGTGTATGGTTGGTGTGTGTGTGTGTGTGTGTGTGTGTGTGTGTGTGTGTGTGTGTGTGTGAAGCTTTCTGGGCTATGTTCCAATAACCTATTCCCTTTGTTTTAATTTATACCAACACTGTACAAAACAGGAAGAGAATAGCTCAAGGAATGAAAACTATAAAAATGTGTGGCTGAAAACTTCACCATCAAAAAAGAAATCTTTTAGGTAAATGTAAGCCAAAGATGTCATCCCATATGATGGCTCATACTCAACATGTACTTAAGCAATTTGTAATATCAAATGAGATGAAGAGCCTGACCATTGCAGGTCAGTATCAAAGCAGCTGAGTTGTTTGGGAAAGTCACTAATCGAGGGTAGTGAGTCTATAAAGAAGACTGGGTTAGACTTATTTTTATTCCACTTTGAAGCGTCCTCATAACCACAGCAAAGTGAAGAAGCCACGTACATGTATGACTGGCTGCCATTTGTCTGATTTCTAATTATTTTGCGTCTTAGAATCTGTTTGTCTTCTGGGAGCATATAAAATAAACAGTAAAACATGGCTTTTATTTATTCAGATTTGAACTGTGCACAGTGCTCGTCAGTATATTGAATAAGTTATTCAATTCACTTCTATTTAAATATTGATAAAGTTTGTTATTTGTATCCCAGATTCTTTCATAACCTAGAATAATTTAGATAATTAATAGAATTTTTGATACACTTTAGAATAATTTAAATTAATATTTAATTCACAGTTCTGTTTGATATCATATAAAACTAAGGATAAATAGGAATATTTGGGTAACCAGTAATTCCTTAATAGCATTCTCTTATGAAGATAAAAATGTTTAAATATTAATTAATTTAGTGCTATCAGAACTGCACAGTTTTTAGGCATTTCCAAATTTGGAAATTTTTCATTATTCAGTAACTGGATAATAAAGAAATAAAACTAAATTCTGTCCTCAAGTGCTTACAAGGGACACATCAAATGAAATCTAATAACATAGAGATGTGCAACATAATTGAGCACACTCAGAAGTCATTCTAGACCCAGTGAATAGAAGGCGTGGTTACTGACTCCGGGCTTTTACACTGCACCTTCTCCTCTCTCCATAACAAATAGGTTTGCATCACTCAAGTAACATATGGCAGTAAATGAGCCAAAAGAAAGAAAGGAACATGGTGCGTTATTTGTCTGCATGAAGCTCTGACGTTATCTTCGCCACAGAGATTTTTGTGGTTTTACACCGCAAGAATCTGTTCTAAGAGGTCAGAGGCAAGTGTTCTGCTCCAGCTTGTACCTTTCTGAAGAAGCCTGTTTCTAAAGAAGCATCCAGCGCGAATTATGCCCAGTACAATCACTCTACAGGGCTTTGGAAATTTATTTCTACCTGGATGGCATTAATGTGAACAAGTCAACTTACATATAACACTGAGGTTCAGTTTTAAAAAAATGTGTAATGGATTTCTACATATCTGTGATCCACTGTAAACATACTTTTATTCTTTAAAAAAAGAACAATAAACAGATATACTGCCTTTCTTCCATATGATTTTTTACTTTTACAATAGCTATATAAACAGGTAATAATGCTCTTTACCATCAGTCACATATACTCATTGAGGACTTACAATGCATGAGTATCACACTGTGAAAATGTCTTCAGAACAGAAGGGATTCTACCCTGGCACAAACTATTCTTAGTTAAGTTTGCCTCAAATCTTTGAATGCTTTCAGTCTAAAGAAATAAATATGCCTATCAAAGGCAAGACTGTCTGGCATGCAGAGCAAATACCTCCTCCATGTTGGAATGAAACTCTACAAAATGTAATAACTTTTTAAATGTAAGACCATTTAACTATCTAAAATAAATTTCAAATGAAAAAGGGATGTTAACTGGCTGGCCTTGACACAAAATTTACTAAGATGTCATGAAGACAGACAAGGAGAACACTAACGGGCAAAGCTGAAGAATGTGAAACAAAGAATTCCACTGTGATCCTAGGATCGTCTCAACACTCGCTAGACTTCAATGCTAAACACTAGGAATTTTAGCTAAGCCTGGTGGAGAAAGTCAGAAGAGAGTGGGAAGCAATGTTGGTGTTGCTTTCTTTTGGTTTGTTGAAGATGTTCATGATCCCTCGCCTTTACCTTCCAAGTCTGAGGATTACAGGCTTGTACTTTGTGTCAGGCGAACTTTTTATAGTAATAAATAAACTTGAATAAATATCTGTAGTAACTCAACTTGAGCCTAAGAGATGCTTACCCCTTCTGTTATGATGTCTCTTTCACGAGTTTGCATAGTCACTAAGTCTACATTTTAGAGGATTTGAACTTGGGTGGAATGGGAAAAGAAGACAGGAAACACAAAGGGACATTTCTCTGCAAACAGACTCGGAACATTTATTTTGTTGGTCTGTGCTGAGCAGTGCTTCGATTTAGGTTGTGTACATTAAATGGCAACAAAGTTGGGAAAATGAGACACTCATTCAAGCAAAACCTCAGAATTCTTTGTCTGGTTCCAAATAATCACTGAGGTCACTTCTCTTGGTTTTGCCATTATTACACAGGAGTTCCTCTCCTTCCTTCCAAAAGTACAAGTGTAGCTTTAGTTTGTGGCTTTCAAAATCAGAGAATCATCACATGCAATAAACCTTTGGCAGGTTTTATTACTGTTTTTCTATAGCACAGCTTGAGATCAGGAATAGAGATTCCTCCAGAAGACCTTTCATTGTATAGGGCTGTCTACTTATCCTGGGTTTTTGGTTTTTCCATAAGAAGTTGAGAATTGTTCTTTCTGGTTTTGGTTTTTTTTTGTTTTGTTTTGTTTTTTTGTTTTTCGAGACAGGGTTTCTCTGTGTAGCCTTGGCCATCCTGGACTCACTTTGTAGACCAGGCTGGCCTCGAACTCACAGCGATCTGCCTGCCTCTGCCTCCCGAGTGCTGGGATTAAAGGCATGCGCCACATGCCCGGCTCTTTCAAGGTCTGTAAAGAATTGTGTTGGTATTTTTGATGGGAATTGCACTGAATTTGTAGATTTTTTTCTATGTTAACCCTACCTATCCATGAGCATGGGAAATCTTTCCATCTTCTGATATCTTCTTCAATTTCTTTTTTCAGAGACTTAAATTTTTTTCATACCCAAGATATTATGGGGGTTTTTTTGTTTGTTTGTTTCTCTAATTTCCTTCTCATCTCACTGGTCTTTTGTAAACAGAAGGGCTGCTGATTTTTTTAGTTAATTTTGTATCTAACCACTTTGCTGAAGGTGTTTATCAGCCATAGGAGTTCCCTGGTAGAATTTTGGGGTCAGTTATGTATACTGTCATATCATCCTCAAATAGTGTTACTTTGACTTCTTCTTTTTTTTTTTTTTTTTTTATTTTATTTTTTATTTTTTTTTTATTAATTTATTCTTGTTACATCTCAATGTTTATCCCATCCCTTGTATCCTCCCATTTCTCCCCCCCCCCATTTTCCCATTATTCCCCTCCCCTATGACTGTTCCTGAGGGGGATTACGTCCCCCTATATATTCTCATAGGGTATCAAGTCTCTTCTTGGCTACTTGCTGTCCTTCCTCTGAGTGCCACCAGGTCTCCCCCTCCAGGGGACATGGTCAAATGTGAGGCACCAGAGTATGTGAGAAAGTCGTATCACACTCTCCACTCAACTGTGGAGAATATTCTGACCATTGGCTAGATCTGGGAAGGGGTTTAAAGTTTACCTCCTGTATTGTCCTTGGCTGGTGCCTTAGTTTGAGCGGGACCCCTGGGCCCAAATCTGCCTATCATATTGTTCTACTTGTAGATTTCTAGGACCCTCTGGATCCTTTTGTTTTGCTGTTCTCCCATGCGTCTCTCATTTAGAGTCCCAATAGGATGCCTTCCCCTCTGTCCCAGTTTCCTGGTAAGTGAAGGCTTTCGTGGGACATGCCCCTTGGGCTAGTATGCAGATATAAGTGAGTATATACCATTTGATTCTTTCTGCTTCTGGGTTAACTCACTCATTATGATCATTTCTAGCTCAATCCATTTATCCACAAATTTCGGGAATTCCTTGTTTTTAATAGCTGAGTAGTATTCCATAGTGTATATGTACCACAGTTTCTTTATCCACTCTTCTACTGAGGGACACTTAGGCTGTTTCCATGTTCTGGCTATTATGAATAAGGCTGCTATGAACATGGTTGAGCAAATTTTCTTGTTGTGTGCTGGAGCATCTTCTGGGTATATTCCAAGGAGTGGAATAGCTGGGTCTTGAGGAAGCCCTATTCCCATTTTTCTGAGATAGCACCAGATAGATTTCCAAAGTGGCTGTACTAGTTTGCATTCCCACCAGCAATGAAGGAGTGTTCCTCTCTCCCCACATCCTCGCCAGCATGTGGTGTCGCTTGAATTTTTGATCTTAGCCATTCTGATGGGTGTAAGATGGAATCTCAGAGTTGTTTTGATTTGCATTTCCCTGATGACTAAGGAGGTTGAGCATTTCTTTAAGTGTTTCTCAGCCATTTGATACTCCTCTGTTGAGAATTCTCTGTTTAGTTCCAAGCCCCATTTCTCAATTGGGTTATTCGGTTTGGTGGTGTTTAATTTCTTGAGTTCTTTATATATTTTGGATATTAGACCTTTGTCAGATGTAGGGTTGGTGAAGATTTTTTCCCAGTCTGTAGGCTGTCGCTTTGTTCTCTTGACAGTGTCTCCTGCCTTACAGAAGCTTCTCAGCCTCATGAGGTCCCATTTATTAATGGTTGACATTAAGGCCTGGGCCGTTGGTGTTCTGTTCAGGAAGTTGTCTCCTGTGCCAATATGTTCCAGGCTCTTTCCCACTTTTTCTTCTAAGTGGCTTAGTGTCTCTGGTTTTATGTTGAGGTCTTTAATCCACTTGGATTTGAGTTTTGTGCAAGGTGACAAATATGGGTCCAGTTTCATTTTTTTACACATAGACCTCCAGTTAGACCAGCACCATTTGTTGAAGATGCTATCCTTTTTCCATTGAATGGATTTGGCTTCTTTGTCAAAAATCAAGTGACCATATGTGTGTGGATTCATATCTGGGTCTTCGATTCGATTCCACTGATCAACCAGCCTGTTGCTGTGCCAGTACCATGCTGTTTTAAGTACTATTGCTTTATAGTACAGTTTGAGATCAGGTATGGAGATTCCTCCGGAGCATCTTTTATTGTACAAGATTGTTTTAGCTATTCTGGGTTTTTTGTTTTCCCATATGAAGTTCAGAATTGAACTTTCAATGTCTTTAAAAAATTGTGTAGTTATTTTGATAGGGATTGCATTGAATCTGTAGATTGCTTTTGGTAGGATGGCCATTTTTACTATGTTAATTCTCCCGATCCATGAGCAAGGAAGATCACGCCATCTTCTCAGGTCATCTTCAATCTCTTTCTTCAGAGTTTTGAAATTTTTTTCATACAAGTCCTTCACTTGCTTAGTTAGGGTAACTCCTAGATATTTTATATTGCTTGTGGCTAATGTGAAGGGTGTGGTTTTCCTAATTTCTTCCTCTGTAAGCTTGTCATTTGTGTATAGGAAGGCTACAGACTTTTTTGAGTTAATTTTGTATCCAGCCAATTTGCTGAAGGTGTTTATCAGCTTTAGGAGTTCTCTGGTGGAGTTTTGAGGGTCACTTATGTACACTATCATATCATCTGCAAAGAGGGATAATTTGACTTCCTCCTTTCCCATTTGGATACCCTTGATCTCCTTTTGTTGTCTTATTGCTCTGGCTAGAACTTCGAGTACTATATTGAAGAGATATGGAGAGAGTGGGCAGCCTTGCCTTGTTCCCGATTTGAGAGGAATTTCCTTGAGCATCTCACCATTTACTTTGATTTTGGCTATTGGCTTGCTGTATATAGCCTTTATTATGTTGAGGAAAGTGCCTTGTATCCCCGATCTCTCTAAAACTTTAAACATGAATGGGTGTTGAATTTTATCAAATGCTTTCTCTGCATCCAAGGAGATGATCATGTGGTTTTTTATTTTCAGTTTGTTTATATGATGGATTACATTGATGGATTTCCGTATATTAAACCATCCCTGCATGCCTGGAATGAAGCCTACTTGGTCATGATGAATGATATCTTTGATGTGCTCCTGTATTCGTTTTGCAAGTATTTTATTTAGTATTTTTGCATCTATGTTCATAAGAGAAATTGGTCTGAAATTCTCTTTCTTTGTTGAGTCTTTGTGAGGTTTAGGTATCAATGAGACTATGGCCTCATAGAATGAATTTGGTAATTTTCCATCCATTTCTATCTTTTGGAGTAGCTTGAAGAGTATCGGTATTAGCTCGCCCTTAAAGGTCTGGTAGAATTCTGCACTGAAACCATCTGGCCCTGGGCTTTTTTTGGTTGGGAGACCATCGATGATTGCTTCTATTTCTGTAGGGGAAATGGGACTATTTAACTTGTTTATCTGTTCTTCACTCAACTTTGGCAAGTGAACTTGATCAAGAAAATCGTCCATTTCCCTTAGATTTTCAAATTTTGTGGCGTATATGCCTTCAAAGTAGGATCTTATGATTCTTTGAATTTCTTCAGTGTCTGTTGTTATGTCTCCCTTTTCATTTCTGATTTTGTTTATTTCAATACTGTCTCTCTGCCTTTTAGTTAGTTTGGCTAATGGTCTGTCTATCTTGTTGATTTTCTCAAAGAACCAGCTTTTGGTTTTGTTGATTCTTTGGACTGTTTTCTTAGTTTCTAATTTGTTAATTTCAGCCCTGAGTTTGATTATTTCCAGGCGTCTACTCCTCTTGGGTGTTTCTGCGTCTTTTTTTCTAGGGCTTCCAGTTGGGTTGTTAAGATGCTTATGTGTGATGTTTCCAATTTCTTTTTAAAGGCACTTAGTGCTATGAATTTTCCTCTTAGCACTGCTTTCAATGTATCCCACAAATTTGGGTATGTTGTTTCTTCATTTTCATTGAATTTCAGAAACTCCTTGATTTCTTTCTTTATTTCTTCCCTGACCCAGGTGTCATTTAGCAGAGAGTTGTTTAGTTTCCACAAACGTGTAGGCTTTTTGTTATTTCTGTTGTTGTTGAATTGCAGCCTAAGAGCATGGTGATCTGATAGGATACAAGGTATTATTTCAATCCTCTTGTATCTGTTGAGGCTTGCTTTGTGACCTACGATGTGATCAATTTTGGAGAAGGTTCCATGGGGTGCAGAGAAGAAGGTGTATTCTTTCTTGTTTGGGTGAAAGGTTCTATAGATATCTGTTAGATCCATTTGACCCATGGCATTGGTTACTGATGTTATTTCTCGGCTTAGTTTCTGTTTCAATGACTTATCCTTCAGTGAGAGTGGGGTGTTGAAGTCTCCCACTATTATTGTGTGGGGATCGATGTGTGGTTTAAGCTTTTTTAGGAGATCTTTTACATATGTGGGTGCCCTTGTATTGGGAGCATAGATGTTCAGAATTGTGATGTCATCTTGGTTGACTTTACCTTTGATGAGTATGAAGTGTCCTTCCTCATCCCTTTTGATTAATTTTGGTTGAAAGTCTATTTTGTTCGATACTAAAATGGCTACCCCTGCTTGCTTCTTGTGACCATTTGCTTGGAATATTTTTTTCCAACCTTTTACCCTGAGGTAATGCCTTTCATTATGGGTGAGATGTGTTTCTTGGATGCAGAAGAATGTTGGGTCTTGTTTATGTACCCATTCGGTTAGTCTGTGTCTTTTTATTGGAGAATTGAGGCCATTGATGTTGAGAGATATTAATGACCAGTGACTGTTAAGAGTCTTAATTTTGATGTTGTTTCCAGTCGAGCGTTTGTGTAGTTGTGTTTTTGCCATGGGATAGTTATCTATTTCCTGGGTAGTTTTGGTTGTAGCTTGACCCTTTGGGATGGAGTTTTCCTTCTAGTACCTTCTGTAAAGCTGGGTTTGTGGATAGGTACTGTTTGAATTTGTTTTTGTCATGGAATATTTTGTTTTCTCCATCAATGGTTATTGATAATTTTGCTGGGTAAAGTAGTCTGGCCTGGCATCTGTGTTCTCTTAGGGTTTGCAGGATCTCTGTCCAGGCCCTTCTGGCTTTTATGGTCTCTGCTGAGAAGTCAGGTGTAATTCTGATAGGTTTACCATTAAATGTTATTTGGCCCTTTTCCCTTGCAGCTTTTAATATTTTTTCTTTGTTCTGCATGTTTTGTGTTTTGATTATTATGTGGCGGGCAGTTTTTCTTTTCTGGTCTATTCTATTTGGTGTTCTGTAGGCCTCTTGTATGTTTATAGGCATCTCTTTCTTTAGATTGGGGAAATTTTCTTCTATGATTTTGTTGAGAATAGTTTCTGGGCCCTGGAGTCTGATGTCTTCTCTTTCTTCAATGCCTATTATCCGCAAATTTCTTCTTTTCATGGTGTCCTTAATTTCTTGGATGTTTTGTGTCAGGAGTTTTCCAGATTTGGCATTTTCTTTAATGGTTGATTCAATATCTGTGATTGTATCTTCTAGCCCTGAGATTCGTTCTTCCATCTCTTGGATTCTGTTAGAAAAGCTCACCTCTGTGTTGCTTGCCTTCTTCTCTGAGGTCTCACGTTCTCGTTTTTCTTCTGTCTGTGTGTTTATCATTGAATCCATTTTCATTTTCAGATCTTGAACTGATTTTTTGATTTCTTTCATCTGATTTTTTGTATATTCCTGAGTTTCTTCCATTGCCTCTTTATAGGTCTTCAGAGCTTGAACCGTTTTAGTTATTTCTTTCATCTGGTTGTTTGCATTTTCCTGCAATTTTTCCAGTTCCACTCTATGTGCTTCTTTTATGTCTCTCACCTGTCTGTCTGCGTCTTCCTGCATTTGATTACGAATTTTATTTGTTTCCTCCATTATCATCCTCATTACTAAGGATTTGAGGTCATTTTCTTGTATTTCCGTTGTATTTGAGTTCTCTGGGTGGTTTTCTTTGGGATAGCTGGAAACTGGAGACGCCATGTTGTTTTGGGGTTTTTTGCGTATGCTTTTTCGTTGTCCTTTAGACATCTTGCCGTCTTTGTTTTTGTTGGGTAGCTTCCAGAGTTGAATGGAGGGTGTCTGATGATAGATTCACTTGTTTTCTTACGATTTCCCTAGGCTGCGAGCTCAAAGCTTCACTGGTGTGGATGTTAGGAGGTTAGCCCTGTTGTTCTGGTCTCTCACAGCCAGTGATCCTCAGTCCCCCTCTGCTGTGGATCCTGCAATTGTTCTGGGTCTCTGAATGAGCGTTGGGTCAGGCCAAGGTATCCACAGCCTTCTGTGTTCCCTGCCAAGTCCAGCCAGGAGCACTGGGACCAGACCACGGGCAGAACTCAGCTAGATTCTCAGGGCCAGAACCGTCTGCCAAGCTCAGCTAGGGATTTTGGGCCCAAAATGCACACAGGGCCCAGCCAGAATTTTTGGGCTGGGACTACGCACCAAGCTCCACTAGGGCCTTTTGGCCCAAAGTGCGTGCTGTGGTCAGTTATTGACTCAGGGCCCGAACTGACCACCAATCTCAGCCAGGAATTCTGGATTCAAACTGTACACTGTGTCCAACCAGAGTCTTAGAGCTGGTGGAACCGAGAGCTCTGTCCAGCCTGTGCCACAGCAGGAGAACTGCGGCTGCTCTGAGTTAGCGCCAGTGGTGGAACAAGTGCTCCGCCCGCACTGTGTCCCCGCAGGGGAGCTGCCGCTGAGCTGAGGTGGTGCCTAGGATGGAACCAAGCACGTCACCAAGCCTGCGCCACAGCAGGAGAACTGCGGCTGCTCTGATTTAGCGCCAGTGGTGGAACAAGTGCTCCACCCGGACTGTGTCCCCGCAGGGGAGCTGCCGCTGAGCTGAGGTGGTGCCTAGGATGGAACCGAGCACGTCACCAAGCCTGCGCCACAGCAGGAGAACTGCGGCTGCTCTGAGTTAGCGCCAGTGGTGGAACAAGTGCTCTGCCCGCACTGTGTCCCCGCAGGGGAGCTGCCGCTGAGCTGAGGTGGTGCCTAGGATGGAACCAAGCACGTCACCAAGCCTGCGCCACAGCAGGAGAACTGTGGCTGCTCTGAGTTAGCGCCAGTGGTGGAACAAGTGCTCCGCCCGGACTGTGTCCCCGCAGGGGAGCTGCCGCTGAGCTGAGGTGGTGCCTAGGATGGAACCGAGCACGTCACCAAGCCTGCGCCACAGCAGGAGAACTGTGGCTGCTCTGAGTTAGCGCCTGTGGTGAAACCAAGTGCTCCGCCCAGACTGTGTCACCGCAAGGGAGCTGCCGCTGAGCTGAGGTAGTGCCTAGTGTGGAGCAGCGTGCTCAACTGCGCCTGCGCCACAGCAGGGGAGCTATGGCCACGCTGAGTTAGTGCCTCAGGCAGAATTGTTTGCTGGGCCGGGCCAATACCCGGGACTCTGGGGCCGAACTGTCCGCCGAGTCCAATCTGGGTCCAAAGGCTCCACGCGACCCAAATCCTGCCCCGAGTCCCCTCTCCCGCAGCAATTCCCACCAGCCACCACACCAATCGCCTCCACCGGAAGGCTATGAGCTGCAAACCTCAGCCGCCGCTGCTGGTGCCGCTGGTGCTGCCGCCTCTACCGCTGCCGCTCCGATCAGAGAAAAACCACGCTCCTCCCGTGTGCAGGGGCACGCAGGTCCTCCGCACCCTGGTCCCTCCGAACCGTGGAGCACTCCCGCTGCCGTGATGTTCGGACCTCGGTGTTCCTGGCTCAGAAATCTGTGCAATTCCCTGAATTGTTCACTGGAGCCTCCAAACGCGGTCCACACTGCTCGCCGCCATCTTGGATCCTCCACTTTGACTTCTTCTTATCCAATTTGTATCCCTTTGATCTCCATTAGTTGTCTTATTACTCTATCTTGGACTTCAAGCACTATTCTGAAAAGATGTGGAGAGAGTGGACAGCCTTGTCTTGTCCCTGATATCAGTGGGATTGCTTTAAGTTTATCTCCATTTAATTTGATGTTGGCTATAAGCTCGCTGTATATTGCCTTTACTATGTTTAGGTGTGTGCCCTTGTACCCCTGATCTCTTCAAAACTTTACACATGAAGGGGTATTATATTATTTTGTCAAATGCTTTTTCAGCATCTAAGGAGATGATCAATTTTTTTTTCTTTCAGTTTGTTTATATGGTTGATTACATTTATGGATTTCCGTATATTGAACCACCCCTGCATGCCTGGGATAAAGCCTACTTGGTCATGGTACATGATATTTCTGACATGTACTGTGTGGAATGGAATCAAAGACCCAGAAATAAACCTACATACCTAAAGACACTTGATTTTTGACAAAGTCAAATACATACAATGGAAAAAATATCATCTTTGACAAATAATCTTGAAATAATTGGATGTCTTCATGTAGAAAAATGCGTATCGAACCTATTTATCACCCTGCACAAAACTCAAGTTCAAGTGGATCCAGTACCTTAACATAAAAGTATAAACACTAAAACTATTGGAAAAGAAAGTGGAGAAGAGCCTTGAACTCACTGAATAGGAGACAACTTCCTGAACAGAACACCAACAGCTCAGGCCCTAAGATCACCAAGTGGGACCTTATGAAACTGAGAAGTTCTGTAAAGCAAAGGACACCATCAGTAAAACAAAGGACAGCCTACAGACTGGGAAAAGATCTTCATCAATCCTACATCTGACAGAGGCCTGATATCCAATATATATAAATAACTCAATAAACTAAACACCAACAAACCAAATAACCCAATTAAAAATGGGTAAAAAGGTAAACAGAGAATTCTCAACAAAGGAACATTGAGTGGCCAAGAAGCACTTAAAAAATGTTCAACATCCTTAGCCATCAGGGAAATACAAATCAAAACAACTCTGAGATTCCATCTTACACCTATGCCAATGGCTAAGATTAAAAACTCAAGTGACAGCACATGCTGACAGGGATGTGAGAAAGAAGAACACTCCTGCGTGCCTGGTGAGAGTGAAAACTCATGTAACCACTTTGGAAATTAATCTGGTGCTTTCTCAGAAAATTGGGAACAACTCTACCTTAAGAACCAGCTATACCACGCCTGGGCAGATACACAAAAGATGCTCTACCATACAAAAAGGACATTTGCTCAGGCATGTTTATAGCAGCTTTATACATGATAGCCAGAAACTAGAAACAACCTAGATATCTCTCTGCCAAAGGATGGATAAAGAAACAGTGGTCCAACTCACAATGGAATACAATTCAGCTATCAAAAACAAAGACATCATAAAATTTGCAGGGAAATGTATTTGAGCTGGAAAACATCATCCTGAGTGAAGTAACCCAGACCCAGAAGGACACACATGGTATATGCTCACTTATAAGTAGATATTAGCCATATATTAAGGATAAACGTATTATAATACACAGACCTAAAGAAGCTACATAAGAAGGAAGACCCTAGGGAAGATACTTAATTCTCATTCAAAAGGGCAAATAACATAGACATTGGAAGCGGTTGAAGAGAGGAAACAGGACAGGAGCCTACCATAATTGTCCTCTGAAAAACTCTACCCAGCAGGGGATCAAAGCAGAAACTGAATCTTGCAGCCAAACTTGGGCAGAGGGCAGAGAGACCTATGGATGAGTTAGGGGATAGAAGGACCCTGAGGGAACAGGAGCTCCACAAGAAGACCAACAGAGGTAAAAAAAATCTAGACCTGGGATGGGGGGAGGCTGGTAGAGACTGATGCACCAAGCAAGGATGATGTGTCCCCTAGTAAGGGGAACAGGGGCTGTGTCTGCCATGGATTCTGTTGCCTGCACTTTGATTAGTTCCCACCGGTGAGATCTTTGACCATGCCACAGGGGAAGAGGATGCAGGCAGTCCTAATGAGACTTGATAGGCTGGAGTCAGTTGAAAAAGGAGAAGGGCTCCTACTCTCAGAGGACTAGGAGAGGGAAATAGGGTGGAGGAGGGAAGGAAGGTTAGACCAGGAGGAAATGACAGAGGGGTCTACGATTGGAATGTAAAGTGAATAAATTTTTAAAAATTAAATTTAGAAAAAAGAAAAACTGTTGGCTACTCCATTCATCTATAGTTGTCTCTAAGAGAAATATTACATTGGGTAGAAGACCACCGATTACTAACAGTAAAGAAAAGACACAAGATGCCACAGCCATGCGTTTTCTCAGGGGCAGAAAGGCCCTCAAACACACTCCTTCAAGGGGCCTCCCTAGCTCCTGAGGACAACAGAATGGGAGGTGAAAACAGGATTCCTTCTTTTGTCTGTGAGCTCATGCTCACTAGTAAGCAAAAAGGACAGGATGAGTCAGAAAAGGAAAGGGAGAAAGACACAAGTTTGGGGACAGAACAGTTGGAAACAGCTGATGTGGAGCCAGGGCACAGTGGCACCCACCTGTAATCCCAGCACTTGTCGACACAGGGGAAGGCAGATATCTATGAGTTTGAGACCAGCCTGTTCATAACTCTGTGAGTCCAGGATAGGATAGGATAGGGAACATTAGAATTGGGGGGGAAAACTTTCTTTGATAACTCCATAACTTTTATTCAATTTTTAATTGTTCATGAATATCTCAAGTCAATTTTCACTATTATGTTATCCTCTTGAGCAGGACACAATGGTGCATAGATGTCACCCCAAACCTTGAAATGTGTAAACAGAAGCATCTGACATTCAAGGTAGTGATTTCAAGGTCAGCCTGAGTGCCAAGAGTCCCTGTCTTAAAAGTCAAAAAAAAAAAAAAAAAAAAAAAAAAAAAGAAAAAGAAAAAGAAAAAAAAGAGAAGAAAAGAAAAACAACAACAACAGGGCAAGTGGAAGGGAGGGAGGAAAGAAGAAAGGCAGGGAGGGATAGCAGTAGGGAAGGAGACACAGAGGGAGAAAGAGAAGAAATGATCCCTTAGAAGCTTCTTTAGAGTCCAACGCAATATTTACTACATTTTGCAATTATCAGAAATGACTAGCCAAGCACATTTTTTGTACTTTCATCTCCTTAATATTTATTGTCGAAAATCACTTTTTAAAGCTTGACTCATTTCTTATAAAAGCCTGCACTGCTAAGGGTAAGCCTGGGGGTGGGGTGGGTGGGGTGCATTCCTTGTTCTCATTGTTTGGGCTTGTAAGATACCTTAGCCCAGAAAGATGGGTGTCAGATCTCCTATATAACCTCCAGCACATCCGGAACAGGGAAATGGAGCTTGGGCAGACAAAAACAAGATAAAACTTCGACTGGCCTCCCTTTAACATTGTAGGAAAGTAAATTGAAAAAGAGAAGAAAAAAGAGAAGGAAAGAAAAATGCTTGTTGGCTTGAGCCTTTGCTGAGGGGTGACAACAGGAGCCATGTTTCTTGGCTTTGCTCGGAATAGATACTTTAATGCACCCATTGAAATGAGATGAGGGAATGGGGCCATGCCAGGAAAACTTTCTCCCTTCAATCAGATTGAACTGTGAACAGAGGCCACGTTGCTGCACACCATGGCGGAACAAATGCGGACTGGGCACCTGCAGTTGGAATCATAGCTCCCTATGCAGTACCAGTAAAATGTTCTTACTTTGATGCCTCTGCCATTTATCTGGGAAGAAAAGAGGGGCTGCTGCCAAGGAGATTGAATATTCCTTTATAGAGGAAAGATAAGGGAAGGGCCTGTCACTTCATCCCACCTGATTAAGCTGCAAAGTTCTTCTAAGAAAATAATGCTTGGGCGTCCTCACACCGAGCTAACTCTGAGCCCTTCTGTATCACCGTGAAAATAATCGTAAATATGCCACCACATTCAGAAAGAGAAGACTTAAGTGGGGGAAATCTCACATGTCAGAAGCCAGAGGGCCATACAAATCACTTAATTACTGTAACAACTACTTTTGGCCAAGTGTCTGTCCAAAAAAAAAAAAAAAAACCTCTTCCTTTTAAATGCACAGTGAATGAGGACATTTAAAATATTACAAACATGATTGAATTAAGTGCTGAACTTCAGTTCCATAACTTTTAAAAGCTATATTTTGTTTTTAAATTATGTGTTTTCACGCGGTGTCTGTAGAGGGAAATGCCCACGTGGAGTGCAGTTCCCAATGAAGAGTAAAAGAGGAAGCTGTTGGAGGCCCTAGACCTAAAGCTACAGGAGCTGCCCAGCACGGGTCCTGAGACCTGGACATGGGTCTTTTGTAAGAGCAGTCCGTGCTGATAACTGCTGAGCTGGCTCTCCAGCCTGCTTTTAACTTTTCTCCATGCCTTAAAATGTTGCATCTTTCCTTCACTAAACTTTCTAAGTCAACCATGGTTCTAGAATCTGAAGTTGCTACACCAATACAGATAAATAGGAGAGATGCATGTCAAATAAAGATGGCTATTTAGGTCTGTGAAGTTTAGATTTTTAGCTTGTGCCCTTTCCCCTTGTGTGCTCAGGAGATAGCTGGAACTGCTCTTTTTTGTGTAAGAATTTGCTTATCTCTAGATTTTTCTTTTTACGTGCGTGCGTGCTTGCGTGTGTGTGTTCTTGTGTATGGACTGCAGGGCTTGCCATCCAGTGTTTTTCTCAGTCATGCTCCATATTACTTTTTTTTTTTTTATAGTCTTTCATTGATTGAGCCAGGCTGGTGGTTGGCCAGTAAGCCCCAAGGATCCTTCTGTCCCTGCCTCTGCAGTGTTGGGACTAGGGACCCATACCAGAATGCTTGGCATTTTACATGAGCCTAGGAGACCTAAGCTTAGGTTGCCATGCTCACATAGGAAGCACTTCAGAGACTGGGCTGACTTCTCAGCCCATCTTCTAAATGCTTTTACAGAACAATCCTAGGAAATAGGCCTCGATATGAAAGCAGAATCTATCCTACTTCTTCAAGAATCGTATCAGTAAGCCCCCAGGCTCTGTCCCTCCAAATGTGTAACAACACACTGTCATCTGTTTTATAGGAGAATCTCCTTCCTGCCTTCCTGGGGTGGGTGGCATTCTGTGGCACCCATTGCTGCATGGACCCATTTACAGAGCCTGAGGAGAAAGAACCATAGTGGTAATGGTTATAACTTCATGCCCTGATGTCACAATAGTAACTATTAGCTTCAAAGTCCATTCTGATGTCACAGTCATGGCTTTGTGGATAAGCTGGAAAATTCATGTGCATAGTGAGATGGTCCAGTTCAAAAAGTTGTGAGAGCTTAAACCACTCACGTAGCTCTACCCCAGCGAGCTCTTTTCTCACACCACCCTAAGTTCATAACTCAAGAATCTACTAAAAGGGATTTTCCTTTTCATGTGTAAGTGTGCGTAACTGTAATGCCAACATGAAAAAGGATGAGGCAGGAGGCTTGCTTTGGTAGGAAGAAAATTACATGAAAAACCAAGTCCCACTCTTTTCTGGTTTATAGTCTGGTATTCCTAACATTTGCTTATGTGGTGGTGGCCCTTCAGAGAATCCTGTGTGGTCTGGTGACACAGGCTTGTAATCCCAAGCAATTTGGGAGACTAGGGCAAGAGGATAGTAAACTCGAGGCTTGCCTGGGCTGGAAAGTGAGCTGGCAGACAGCATTGGTGGGTTTGCGAGAGCCAAGTTAAAAACAAAGCTTAAGGGAGGCCTGGAAACAGAGTTCAAGAGAAGAGCACTTGTTAGCATGGATGAGGAAACAGAGTGGGGAGGGGAGGAAAGAGGGGGGAGGAATAGAGATGGGAGAGTGAGAGAGAGAGAGAGAGAGAGAGAGAGAGAGAGAGAGAGAGAGAGAGAGAGAGAGAGAGAGAGTGCAACAGCAGGGAGGAGAAAATGGGGAGGAGGAAGGTAACATTTGTGTCATTGTATACTAGCTTCTGACATTCAAGGTCAGCCCTGAAGAGAAATTTCACTGTCACTGACAAATGTCATTTAGACTAAAACTGGCAGATTTTCTGAGGAAGTGGACTCAAGGAAGGGACTAATTTACAAGGCTGCTAGGTGATTCACACTAAACTCTCAATGTTTAAGGCTCTCTCCTCAGAGACTAGGCAGTGACAGGCACGGAGGTGTCACACACCAAACCACCAGGTGGGAATGGAGACGTGGTTGAAGGAACAGAGAATTACCACAGTTTCCCTGGAATGTGCTGCGCCTACCAACTGGGTATGGCCCTGGTGCGGCTACTTAAGGAATGGTTAGACTTTGAGAGAAATGAGAATTCATCTCAGGAATGAAATTTTGCAAACTGCAATGTACTTGTGCACATACTAAAGAGCCTTGGTCTTCCTTGGTCTCGCTCTTCCCCTTCCCATGTACACAAGAGGAAACACAGTGGGCTGACTCCGTGCCCTGTGAATTGGGAATCGAGCCTTTAATGTCCAGTGACTTTTAAATTTTTCTTTTCTGTTACCCATCACTATAGCTTCCCTGGGGGTGTGTTTATTGTGTGGGTAACCTAGCTTTGCTTCCATAATTTTAAAAGGACTATTATTTGTTCAGGGAGCTTTCTGTTTCCTTTGGTGAGGTGCTAGATTTGATTTCTTGTTTTTAACCAGAAGAAGGAAAAGCCTATGGATGAGGGGTTCTGATGTCAGACCAGCTCTAGCATGTTCTTCCTGCATGCCAAGCACTTAACTCAGGGAGGAGGGCGTAGCCCTAGGTTCTTGTATTTTGCTCTTCTGAGAAAATAAAAGCTATTCCTGACTAATGGCTTCCAGGTTATTCCTTCCCTAAATCTGCTAACTACTTCTTCTCTTTGGGATACGAATGCCCAGGATGGTGGTTAAATCTTAAAATCTCTGAGGTTTCACCAATGCTTTAAAACTAATATGCATCCCTTAAAAGGCTTTGTAGGAATTTAGTCAAGGTTTTAAAATCTCATTTATTTTTTTGTTCCTTTTCTTTTTCCATTTTCCTCTATGTGAACCTTCACTCATGCCCATATCTGTGGAACAGGAGGTAGTGTAATACACAAAGCCACCTCCCATTGGGAAGCTCACACCCAGTAAAGCTCTATAGGTCACAGTCCATGCACAACCTCCAGTCTGTGTGGACTCTAGACTCATAGGTTATAAATGGTGACTTCAAATAACATGTTATCACATCCATCATTACATATTTATCAATTTCCTTGTAAATAACTCATTTTATACTAATATATTTATGTTTGTTAACCCAGATTTCACAATTAGTACACAATTCCTGGCAGTGACACTTAAGCTTAACTATACAAGACTTAGAAAAAGATATTAGTTGTGTAATTACAGCAATAATTTACCAGACTGCAGGTTTTGTGTTTCTAAGAATACATCTTCTCAGAAGAAGGTGTCCTGAGAATTTAAGAATGTTCCAAATCAGCAGTGTGCCCACAGTGATATCTTATGTTACAACAAAAGTAAGGATGGCTCACTGCATTTCCATAGAAAATTCTTCATTCATAAGTATATTAGTTAATTTCCACATTACTGAGACAAAACAAATGCCAAAGGCCACTTAAGGATAAAAGGGATGTGTGCTTTTCCTGCATGTATGTGTATAGGAGGAACGAGACCTGCCTTGAGCAGGAACAAGGCTCCCCTGGCAACATGCATGTGCAGAAGGGAGCCTTCATGTAGAGTTGGCCTAGACCTGCCTTTTCATGCCTGGCCATGCCCAGAGACTGACTTCCCAGAGTCTGGTGAAGTCATGATGGGAATCAAGGAGGAGGAGGCACAGCAGCAGCTCGCATTTTGGAAGCCAATGGGACACTGGAAGGGGGCTATAAATGCATGCTCTATTTCCACAATAAATGAGTTTGCTTCTGCCACTGGCATGACTCCCAGAGTCTGTGTCATTAACTCTGTGCCAGCTCACCCCAGCCCCAAAAAGTCCAGGGTTTGGTCATGCCTTCCCTCAAGGGTCCAAGGCCTGTGTCCCAGCAACCTTGTGTGTGTGTGTGTGTGTGTGTGTGTGTGTGTGTGTGTGTGTGTATCACCCACATGCCTGATGCCCTCAGAGGCCAGAAGAAGGCATGGGACCCTTGGGATGGCAAGCATGTATGACTTTGAGCCACTATGCAGGTGCTAGGAGCTGAACACAAGTCCTCTGCAAAAAACAACCACCGCTCTTATCCAATGAATCCTCTCTCTAGTTTTCATCTTATATTTGTTTTAAAAAATATTTACATGCTTTGCTTTTAATTATGTGTGTGTGGGGGGGGTATACACACAGGAGTGCAGGTACCTGTGGGGGCCAGAATCATCAGCGAGGCAAGGGTCACAGGCATTGTGAGGTGGCCATTGTGCGCACCGGAAACCACACTTAGGGGTTCTGCAAGAGTGGTAAGTGCTTTAAACACTTAGCTTCTCTCCAGACTCTGTATTCTGTATAGTTAGTGAACATGCTGCTGCAACAGTATGAGCTCCAGTTTCTGGCTACATTTTTATTTTGATGACATAGTTTTCAGCATTAAGTCAGTTGAGCAAAGTCACCTTCCTACGCTGACGTGAATCAGGCAGAGAGACTTCAGTTGAGAACTTAGCCTCCCCTGTAAGAGAACCTTCTCGCTCTCTCTCCTTTAATACATAGTCTGGTTTTTATTTTATTTTTTTAATAGATTAGGATGCTGTAATTGAATGGCTTAAAATGGTTGAGTAGAGCTAATTTATTGGTTTTAGAGAGGAGTTGTGGCCACTCTCGCCTCACATGTGTGAACTGTTTTCCAATTGTGATCAAAGGTTAAAAACAGTTTCCTATTTGTTTTAATGAAAAATAAATTATGATTACATTACGTAAAAAAAAAAAAAATAAGATGGAAAAGAAACCAGAGTTTCACAAAAAAGAAGAGAAGCTCAAATAAATGAGATGGGCAATTAAAGAGAGAGAAAGAGAGAGAGAGAGAGAGCCTTCTCTTCAAGCCTGGTCATGGAGCCTAACACTCAGCAGCTCTCTCTAACTTCTTATGAAATGCTTCAGTTGGCCCAGTCCCAGGAAAACTCCAGGGCAACTCCCACCCTGCAGCATTCTAGGGGTGATAAGCCTCTCACTAAGACCTCAACATTCTTTTTTTATTTATATAAAAATTGTTTTTATAAAAATAAACCTCATATTTTCTACACTCCCTACATATACACATTTGTAGGAGGGAAACTATATACTCTTTCCTTTTTCTATATCAATATTTGATATGGTTTACTCATTTTAAATTTTATTGTTTTTTTTTAATTCTTTAACCAAAACAAAAATTATAAGCAACATACAGCCAAAGACCTGTTGTTGTTGTTGTTGTTGCTGTTGTTGTTGTGGTTGTTGACTGAAGTCCAAGAATGCAGTCTTATGCCTCCTAGAGAGGAGAGATGCTTGAGTTCCCTGAACAACGGACCAGTGAATGTAGCTACATTCTGTCAGGTTTTCTGTGTTCTCCAATACAGACAGAGGACCCTCAGCATTCTTATCCAAATAGCCCATGACCCAGTTCACCCTGAGTTGATCCAGGGATGACCTAAGAGTAAAGAGATAAGATGTTTCTCAGTTCAGATCAGATCCCTGACACGGTTCTCTAAGAACCAAATTTCCTATAATCCTTGATGGGTAGAGATGTCAAATTTCTCCTGGTGTGTGTGTGTGTGTGTGTGTGTGTGTGTGTGTGTGTGTGTATGTGTGTGTGTATGCGCGTGCAAGTGCGCATCCACACAGGTATGCATGTGCACATATGTATATGTACATGTGGAGACCAGAGGTTCATATTTAGTGTCTTCCTCCATCACCCCTCCATTTTCTTTTGTGTCACAGGGTCTTTTGTTGAAGCTGATGCTCACCAATATAGACTATGTGTCCAACAACCCTCGATGACCTTAAGTCCAAGAATTGCTGATACATGACAGTACCTGGATTTTTTTTATATGAATGTTGGTGGAGGGGGCACAGGGGTTATGACCCAAACCCAGATCCTCTTCTTTGGGTGACCTATATTTACCAACTGACACATATCCTCAACCCATTTTTCTAATTTTTTTTTTAACATATCAGAATGATCTAGAAGGCCTGCTGAGTCTTGGATCCCGGTTCCTAAGGGTTCTAAAGCTCTGGGGCAGAGCTCTTGAATGAGATTTCTAGTACGCTCTCAAGTCATGTTAGAGTTGGCATGTCAGAGATCAGTTTGAGACCCACTGACTTAAGGAAGCAAGGAAAAACATGTAAATGCATTCATTTAATTTTAAGTCTAAGGACCCAGAAATCTTGTTACTTTGTTTGTTTGTTTGTTTGTTTGTTTGAGACAGGGTTTCTCTGTGTAGCCCTGGCTGTCCTCAACTCACTTTGTAGACCAGGCTGGCCTCGAACTCACATTGATCCATCTGCCTCTCCCTCCTGAGTGCTGGGATTAAAGGTATGAGCCACCATGGCCTGCCTTGTTCTTATTCATAAGTTCTGTTGTGATGATTCTAGTCTTTTAAGTACTGAGAAGGTTCATTGTGTATAGTCATTAAGACAGTCACTGTAGTCTTTGGCATGTTCACAGTCATGTGCCTTTCAAAGAGGCAATCCTGATGCATTCACTGCAAAAGAAACCAAATGAATGAAACGAATCAGAATTCTGATGATAGACACGGATTCCCTTTGTAGCCATGGCTCTACAGAACTCCATTTGTACACCAGGCTGGCCTTGAACTCAGAGTCCTTTCTCTCTCTGCCTCTCAAGTTCTGTAATTAAAGGTGTGGATCATCACCACCCAGCTGCCTTATAGACTATTAATGTGCCCATTTCTGAGGAGAAAAAATCAAGTAAAATTTCTATGCCCTGGATCACAGAGTATTGAGTTTACACATGCATTGGCCATAGACACACCCACTGGCTGAGAAGAGAACCTACCATAGACTTGCTGATTTCATTTCTCTTCCTTCAGCATCCCGCCTGCCTCCTGGGGTTCCTCAGCCTTTCCATGAACATGCATTGGGCAAGGTAGCTTTTTCTCCATACTGGTCAGAACATACCCATAACTGGAAAAGAAAGATAGCTCAGACTCCAACCTGCAGGCCTACTTGGCGTATAAATATGGAGTTTAAATTATCTTAGTGACTTTTCTTTTTGCTTTAATGGCATTCTAGCCTTGACAGTTGGAAATTTTTACCAGATACCAACTCTGACATGTCATTACCCATTGAGAAAAGGAAGAGTTAAAGCAATATGAATACAGGGGAGTACAAATGAGCGTGGACCCACAGTTCAGGAGTTTGTCCCATTTCTTTCCTAAGCGTAAGGTAAACTCATTCACATTCAGAGGGCCTTTAAGTGACATGATTTAATGTGACTAAAAGATGTACAAGTAGCACCACACTGCCTCTGCTGGGAGGAGAGGTCAGGAGGCAATTGGCTCTAGCACAAGCCGTGCTAATGTATAGCTACAAGCTGCCATGTCAGCATCCATCCTTCTAAGAGCCCATTAGGTGAAGTAATCCAGCACGCTGACAGTGCTCCCCTGATGCACCAGGACACAGGGACTTTAATGCTGCCCTGAGCACTAGGCTCACACTCACACAAGGCCTGTTTTTGAGAAGCAAGATGGTGAGCAAATTGTCATTCACTTTTTATTTACTTAATAAGAAACCAAATGTCAAAACCCCAGGTGAGAAGTATCATTTGAATCTACCCTACTACAAATCATTGAATTTTGTTCTCATGAATATTGAAGGATGATATTTAAAACCAGACCAGGACAAGATGTGAATCATTGGTATCTTTATCAATTATAATCTATATAATGACATGCATGAAATAATGAAAGTAAGAGAATTGAACCAGCCAAAGAATATAAAAGCCTCGTCAGTACTGATAAAAAAAAATAATTGTAAGTCTTTGGCTTTCTAAAAGCATATATTTCTTCATACAGAAATGCCTGCCTTGTGTAAAATGACTGAAAAATGGTGGTTTTTAAGACATTAAAAAACAAAGAGGGATGCTAGAAAAATACGAGTGACTGATTACTTATCCCTGAAAAGAATCTAAACCAAACAGAATGTACAAGGGCAGAAGACACATGTCTGCTGAGAAGAATGTGAGCAAGTGTGTTCTACATGTAAGAAGTACTAGCCTCATTTCCAGCCTGGACGCACAGTGTATGTGGGGAGATAACTCAGTCAATCCTTGCCCTCTAAAGCCCCATGGATTTATATATCTACTTTAGGGAAGCATTAAAACTACCAAACAAAGGGGAAATAGTCTCTTATCCCTTCATGATATAAGAATAATGATTTTTTAAAAATACAAGAAAGGGGTAAAGAGAGGGCCTGGCATTGGAAGAGGTGAAATGAGCACCGGATATTGGAAATGCTTTGTGGAGAGTGACAAGCAGCCACAGAATTAGAAATGGAACATAGGTCCTGCCTTTCAAACAGTCCCTACTCCACTCCACTCCTCCAGCCCCTTTCCTTGTCTCTGCTGCCACCGAACTGACACCGGACACAAGACACGGGACACACACAGGACACAGGACACACACAGGACACAGGACACACAAAGGACACAGGGCACACAAAGGACACAGGACACACACAGGACACAGGACACACAAAGGACACAGGACATACACAGGACACAGGAGATAGGACACAGGATACAGGACACACACAGGACACAGGATACAGGACACAGGACAGTTACTCATCGTGCTTTCAATTCCCGGTGACACCATCTATTTCCAGCTTCCAGCCAATAGGCTGTGAGATATTTTTACCTCTGCTTGGCATATTAGGTAATTAATTGGAATAAAAAAGATGTCAGATATTAAACTTCTAGCTGTTTTTCTTTTTCATTCCTTTCTTCCTTTTTTGTTTCTTTCTCTTCCTCTTTCTTTCTTTGAGCATCTTCTCAATTACATAGCCCTGGCTGACCTATTGAGTCCCAGCTGGCCTCCAACTCACAAAGATTTACCTGCCTCTGTGTATCCAGTGCTGGGACTAAAAGCGTGCACCATGCCTATCTCATCTAGTTGGTTTTACTGTTGAAAGACTGTGAGTTAGATTTCTTCAGGGTTAAATCATTGCTCTGTCCGCTGCCTTTCTAATTATTTGCATCCATGGCTGGACTGGAGCAACTAACATTAATAGCCAAAGCAAAAGCATCCAAAGGACTGCACAGAGAGATTTGTTTCAGGTGCCTTATTGCTGGGTAAGAGTGGTTACTACCCAAACATAAGGACATCAGTTCAAATCCCTAGTACTTGCATGAAATGCCATGTGTGGGCCACTCATGTTGCTGGTACCTGCAATGTCAGCGTTGTAGAGGCTATTTGGCTGCCAGCCTAGCTCTAAGTTCTATGAGAGACCCTGTCTCAAATGAATAAGGCAGGAAATGATAAAACAGGGTACCCAGCATCCTCCCTTGACTCCTACATGAACGCACATAAGCACACCCACCTGTACACAGCATTCTCTGCTCTGTGACAGCAATGATCCTGTTATAGCCATAGCCATAACAAACCGATAATCAATACTTCTCTTTCATTGAGACAAAAACTACTTGGGAAATATAAATCACTCTACCACAGCTAGAGATTCTTTAACAAGAGTGAAATGGGACATAGAGTTATTATAGGGTTGGGGGTGTAGCTCCTGTTGGCAGGGGGCTGGCTTAGCATGCAAGAAGCTCTGGGTTTGACCCCAGCACCCTATAACAAGGCATAGTGGCATGATCCTGCAACCCCACCACTTAGGGAATAAAGGCAGAAGATTTGCATTTTAAGGTCAGCCTAGGTTATGTGGCGAGTTTGAGGCTCCCCTAAGATACACAGGACCCTGCCTCAGAAGGGAAAAAACCTCAGAAATGAAGCCCAAAGTTCAGAACCTCATCAAAGGCCCTGAGTCCTACTAGTAGCCAAAGCTATAAGAAGAAATGGATGGGTAACTGTCATTCAGATACAATGCTCCACTATTGTTTTCTCATCGCGCATTTTTGATCTAATCAACGAGTCATTTATTCATTCAATAATGATTTATTGTTCAAATGTGTTGTGCTAGTTAAGGGGTGAGGGAAGAATCGTGAGTAAACAAGCAACAGATCTAACAAAGTGTCTTACACAGGGACACAATATTAACCAGGGGAGCTGACTGTGTCATTTCAAAGCAGGAGTGTGCTAATCAAGAAAAGGACCCAAGGGAGGGTATGGAAGAAACCAAATAGATGAGAGAGCGGGAAGAATACGGAAGACTTTCCAGAAAAGATAGCTCTGGCATGAGATTTTAGTGATGGCCACTGCGTTTCACTGAGAGAATGTGAGAGGCAAAGTGAGAGCGTCACAGCGGAGGGAACGCTGATGATTGGAAAGTAGGAGAGAGGATAATGGGAAAGACAAGATTCTTCCATCCAGAGAGAAAATGGCCCGTAAGAGAGAGCGAGAGGGCGGAGTGAGTGGAGGCTGAGTCCTGCAGGCTCTTACAGGTTCTGGGGATGCAATGTCAGTGTAAAACCTTTACATCACTTTAACCTGGGACTCAGTATCATTGCCTTTCAGCTTTTCATTTTAAAAATCAAAGCACCTTGACTAAATTGTACAGGAAAGGTTAAGAACCAAAACAGTGCCCTGGTGTGGTCATACGCCCCTGAAATCCCTACGCTGGGGAGGCAGAGGCAGTAGAATTCATAGTTCAAAGATCGCCTGCTTCACACACCATGTTTCAGAGCAGCCTGAATCCCATAGCAAGATCAGAAAAAGAAAATCTCGATGTCTTTCCTCAACCTCCCACTCTCCATGACCCATCCTCTAGAGGAAATCACTTTTACCTACTTTACCTTTAGTTCATTTACTGGTTGTTTCAGAATTTCTTAATGAATTGTTCATTTTTTAAAAATTTTTAATCAGTTAGCAATAAAATAAATGTTTAGCTACCTGGTACTAAGTATACGGATTTAATGTACTTTCTTCCACCATTTTAACTTATTCTCCAGCCGGTTCTAAATTATTATTTAAAGGCTTTTTCATTCCTTTAATAACTGTAAGTAATGTTTTAAGTCTGTGTTATTTGTCCCAGAAAAATACAAACATGACTCTAATAGGTTGCTACTCTATTACAATGTTAATGCCATTATCTTTCTCCTCCTCTCTCTTCTCCATCTCCCTCCATACCCTCCCAACCATCACACCTAGTTCTGCTACCCTTGATTAGACCGTCCAAACGTGGTTTTATATAGCAAAGATTGCAATCAGATAGAAGGAGGCTTGGGGAGCTGTGCCAGTTGATACAGGTACAGGGGCTTGAAACTGGATCTCACCTTCAAGATAAAAAGCACAGGGAGGCAGAGCTCAAAGGGCTTGGTGGATAGACAGCCTGAATGAGTGAGCTCGAGGTTCAGTGAGAGACCCTGTCTCGAAAACTAAAGAGGCCACTCAGTGTTGAACTCTGTTCTCCATGTGCACATGCACATACATACATGTGTGTCATGGTGTGCTCACACACATGAATACATATATTCTTATCACATCATCACATATAACATACACACAAAGAGATTAGCAAGAGAAAGAGAAGAGGAGGAGAAGGAGGAGGAGGACATGAAGCAGGAGGAGGAGAAGACTTGGAAAGTCATTCTTTCTGGACTTATCTTTGAAAGAGTTTATGAAACAGTCAAATCATTCATTCCTCAAATATTTCATAGAAATAAACTAAAAAGAAATGTAAGTTTGCCAGGCATGATGTTGCATGCTTGTACTCTCAGCACTTAAGGTAGCAGAGGCCCATAGATCTCTGTGATTTAGAGGCCAGCTAGTCTACCAATCGAGCTCAGGATGGTCAAGGCTAAATAGAGAAACCCCCATCTTGAAAAACAAAACAAAACATAAACAAACAAACAATCCCCCAAAAGAGATTTAAGCTTGTTTTTTCCTTTGTAAAACTATATGATTTTTTTTTTAATTGAGAAGGCCTACTCACACTCACGTTTGTCTGCTCAGACAAGGGTGAAGGCCTGGGCTAGCCACACAACTGGGTTTGGAGAAGCGGCTGTAGAGATGCTTCTCTTCCTGGGGTTGCACCAGGGCCTAATGAATTCCAGAGTGAGGCTTGGAAACTCACAGGGCTGACTCGCGCCCTGTCAACCCTCAGCATCAGCATCAGCAATCAGCAAGCAGTCTTCTGGAGTTGGTCATCCGAAGCCCGAGGCTCTGGTGTCTTCTAGTGGATTTCTTTTCTAGGACCGACAGCCTACAGGAAAGCAAGCTTGGAAATACCAATCCTCTCTTTCCAGGCTGTTTCTTCACAAGTCACGTTTTCTAAGTGGTATCGCTTTCTAAAGTTTTTGTTTATTTCATGGACACGAGTGTCCTACCTGAAAGTATGTATGTGCGTGTATCAGATGCATGCTTGGGGTCCAATGGAGGTCAGAAGAGAGCCAAACATTAATTTCATTTCATGGGATTTGTCAACTTCATTGGAATAAAATAGTCTAAAATCCACAGGACTTATTTAACGCCTCTCCTTCACTAAAACATGTTATTCTTCATTTTCCAAAGAAGCAATTTAAACTTTGTTTTTCTATAATTGCAGCTCATCATCAGATCCACTGATGTAGTTTTCCTAAGACATATTCCCTGAGCTCCAACTATTACGTAGACATCCCAATAATTCTAGATGTTACAAAGGGAGAGTGCAGACATCCTTTGCCCGATGACACTTAAATTCCAATTTAAAGAAAGAAAAAGAAAGAAACCCAAAGAACATTCAAAAGTATATTCCTATGGAAAAATATATCAGAGTTCATAGCTTGGGAGAAGGAATGATACTTTTTCATAAAAAAAGGAGGTTATGATGCATCTAAGGGAGCCGCTTCTGAGACCAGGAAGCATCATCTTCCTGCTGAGACCAGCTCCCATCAGCAACCAGAGCACTTGTGACAAGCTTTGAGAAGCAGAACAAACAATGCATTGTTATAAATAATAAAATAAGCTGAAGCCGTCCTTCCATTTGTCAGTTATAAATCTTATTTTGTTATTCAATGCTTTCTTTAGTTTAATAACTAGTAGAATTATCTTTGGTTATCTGCTCTATTAGCACAAGCACATGAGACTACATTTTTTTAAATTCATGGATTCTATATTACATGAATTAAATGTTTTATTTTTATTATTTGGTTTAATAGCACTTGCTATACTCTCATTTTTTGTTTTGCCCATAGATTGGTTGGCTAGACAAAGATATGTTTAGAAACAACTTATAGTCCCCAAGGACATAATAGTGAGAATGGAGAAAGGCAAATGGTTGAAAACTGTATGGAAATTTTCAACAAGAGTACTTTCAGATTCAGGCAACCAATGACACTAAAATGGATGAAAACAAAATTAGCATCACAAAGTACTCAAATCTTTCAGATTTTTACTAACTACTACTGAATGTTATGTAACAGTCACGCACTTTAAAGATAGCTTTTGAAAACCTAAGAACCTGATTTACATTTTATTTAACTCATATAGGGATGAGCATAGCTACCTGTGTATGGCTGGTGGGCATCTTATTGACCACAATGTCTCAAAGGAGAGACGAGGATGAAGCCAGGACCAATGCAGTCAAGTTGTTAGCTTTGAGTTCAAGTGAGAGGCCTTAACTCAATATATTATGTAGAAATCCATAGAGGAAGAAGGAAAAACCTAATGTTTACCTCTGGTATCCATATGCATGTACTGTACTATGCTCTAATTTACATTGGTAATACATATGAATAAATCATTATGAATTGTTTGGTCTCTCTAAGAAGCAGACTCTAGGTGTAGAGTTGCCTACCTTCCATATCAGACCTAAAGTGACTTGTCTCAAAGTATCTTCAAAGCCACTTATTTGTGGGTGAGTTGCACCCCCTGCAAAACTTAAGGATAGGAGTAACAAAACAGTCCAGGAGTGAAATCGCTCTGTCCTTGAGATCAGCTAGAAGATGAACCCTTGCCAACAGAAGTTGCTACTCGTTATCCCATGATATTCAAGTGCTTACAGTGGTAGAATGAAGCAGAAAGTTCACCCATGGGATGCTCAGTTGTGGAATGAAAGCTCAACCAAAAACTCCACATGACTACTTCAAGGTCCCTAGTCGTTTTCTTCAGATTGTGAGCAACTGATTTGCTAGTGTTACAGGAAGCTGTTATTTGTTCTTTTACCCCAAATACACACTGACCTTCGCAGGTTTCTCTCTATTGATATCCCTAGCTGTCTACCTTGAAGGGCTCCCCTAGTTGACTTCAATAAAGTCTTTTGAGAAGACTATTTGATAATATTTTTCTTTCTATGTACCTATGTACATATATTTGTATCTCAGGTCTACCTATCATCTATTATCTCTGCCTACTTCAATTTGCTATAAACGTCATAGATTCACACATTTAAAAAAAAAATAAAAGTGCGACTGTGATAAATCATTTTCTGTACCATAGAGAATATACTAGACTTGCACATACACAAACTCCCACATACTTGCAAAAACCACGTGCACTAATTCACATACATAAACATGAAAAAGATTTTAGAAATATTTTTAAAATCCCTTAGACTTTCCAGAGGAAGTATATTTTCCAATTCATCTATATTCTTAGTAATTATTATGAAAAATATATGCTAAAAAATCTCCCACTTGATGGATCAGAGATGGTGGTGAGCAGTGTGGACCGTGTTTACAAGCTCCAGTAAACAATTCAGGGAATTGCACAGATTTCTGAACCAGGAACACCGAGGTCCCTACACCACAGCATCGGAGTGCTCCACGGTTCAAAGGGACCAGGGTGTAGAGGACCTGTGTGCCCCTGCACACAGGAGGAGCACGGATTTTCTCGGATTGGAACAGCAGTGGCAGCAGCAGCAGCAGCGACTGAGGTTTGCATCTCGGAGCCCTCCGGTGGAGGCAATTGGTGTGGTGGCCGGTGGGAGTTGCTGCGGGAGAGGGGACTCTGGGCAGGATTTGGGTCATGCGGAGCCTTGAGACCCAAACTGGACTCGGCGGACAGTTCAGCCTCTGAGTTCCAAGTTCAGCTCAGTGCTCAGTGCCGTGGAGACGTTAGCTCAGCTCAGCTCAGCAAGCAGTTCTGCCCGAGGCACTAGCTCAGCTCAGCCACAGCTCCCCTGCTGTGAAGCGGGCTGGGCAGAGCACTCAGTTCCACCCGAGGCACTAGCTCAGCTCAGCGTGCAGTTCTGCTGTTCTGACTCAGGCTGAGGTCAGCACGCAGATTTGGCTCAGAGTCCCTAGCTGGACTTGCCAGGCAGATTGGGCCCAGAGACTCTAGCTGAGCTTTGCGCACAGGCTCAGCAGCCCTGAGACTCTGGTTGGACTCTCCACACAGTTTAGGCCCAGAGTCCCGGGCTAAATTCAGCATGCAGTGTGGGTCCAGAATCCCTGGCTGAGCTCGGTGTACAATTCCGCCCCAGAGACTCGAGCAGAGCTCGGCGTGCAGTTTGGGGCCTGAGTCCCTAACTGTGCTTGGCAGACAGATTGGGCCCAGAGACTCTAGCTGAGCTTTTGGCACAGTTCCGGCTCTAAGACTCTGGTTGGACACAGTGCGCAATTTGAATCCAGAATTCCTGGCTGAGCTTGGTGGATAGTTCAGGCCTGAGTCTCTAGCTGACCACAGCACATGCTTTGGGCCAAAAGCTCCTAGCTGAGCTTGGTGTGCAGTCCCAGCCCAAAAATTCTGGCTGGACTCTGCGTGCATTTTGGGGACAGAGTCCCTAGGGGAGCTCAGTGCCTGATTGGGCCTAGAGTCCCTAGCTGAGCTCAGCAGACAATTTAGGCCCTGAGAAGCTAGCTGAGCTCGGTGCATGGTTCGGGCCCAGTGTCCCTTGGTGGACATGGCAGGGGACCCAGAAGGCTGTGGATACTTTGGCCTGACCCAACGCTCATTCAGAGACCCAGAACGATTGCAGGACCCACAGTACAGGGGAGCTGAGTATCACTGGCCGTGAGAGTCCAAGACGACAGGGCTAGCCTCCTGCCATCCACACCAGTGAAGCATCAGAGCTTCCAGCATAGGGAAATTGTGAGAAAACAAGTGAATCTATCATCAGACTCCCTCCACCCAACTCTGGAAGCTACACAACAAAAACAGAGACAGCAAGATGTCTAAAGGACAGCGTAAAAGCCTACGCAAAAAAAACCAAAACAACATGGTGTCTCCAGTTTCCAGCTATCCCAAAGAAAACAACCCAGAGAACTCAAACACAACGAAAATAAAAGAAAATGACCTCAAATCCTTAGTAATGAGGATGATAATGGAGGAAACAAATAAAATTCATAATCAAATGCAAGAAGATGCAGCCAAACAGGTGAGAGACATAAAAGACACACACAGAGTAGAACTAGAAAAATTTCAGGAAAATGCAAACAACCAGATGAAAGAAATAAATAAAACGGTTCAAGCTCTGAAGACCTATAAAGAGGCAATGGAAGAAACTCAGGAATATATAAAAAATCAGATGAAAGAAATCAAAAAATCAGTTTAAGATCTCAAGATGAAAATGGATTCACTGATAAACACACAGACAGAAGAAAAACGAGAATGTGAGACCTCAGAGAAGAAGACAAGCAACACATAGGTGAGCTTTTCTAACAGAATCCAAGAGATGAAAGAACGAATCTCAGGTCTAGAAGATACAATCACAGATCTTGAAGCAACCATTAAAGAAAATGCCAAATCTGGAAAACTCCTGACACAAAACATCCAAGAAATTAAGGACACCATGAAAAGAAGAAATCTGAGGATAATAGGCATTGAAGAAAGAGAAGATATCAGACTCCAAGGCCCAGAAACTATTCTCAACAAAATCATAGAAGAAAATTTCCCCAATCTAAAGAAAGAGATGCCTATAAACATACAAGAGGCCTGCAGAACACCAAATAGAATTGACCAGAAAATAAATACTGCCTGTCACATAATAATCAAAACACAAAACATACAGAATAAAGAAAAAATATTAAAAGCTGCAAGGGAAAAGGGCCAAATAACATTTAATGGCAAACCTATCAGAATTATACCCGACTTCTCAGCAGAGACCATAAAAGCCAGCAGGGCCTAGACAGAGATCCTGCAAACCCTGAAAGACCACAGATGCCAGACCAGACAACTTTACCCAGCAAAACTATCAATAACCATTGATGGAGAAAACAAAATATTCCATGACAAAAACAAATTCAAACAGTACTTATCCACAAATCCAGCTTTATAGAAGGTACTAAAAGGAAAACTCCATCCCAAAGGGTCAAGCTACAACCAAAACTATTCAGGAAATAGATAACTATCCCATGAGAAAAACACAACTACACAAATGCTCGACTGGAAGCAACGTCAAAATTAAGACTCTTAACAGTCACTAGTCATTAATATCTCTCAACATCAATGATCTCAATTCTCCAATAAAAAGACACAGACTAACTGAATGGGTGCAAAAACAAGATCCAACATTCTTCTGCATTCAAGAAACACATCTCGCCCATAACAATAGGCAGTACCTCAGGGTAAAAGGTTGGAAAATAATATTCCAAGCAAATTGTCACAAGAAGCTAGCAGGTGTAGCCATTTTAATATCAAACAAAATAGACTTTCAACCTAAAATTAATCAAAAAGGATGCAGAAGGACACTTCATATTCATCAAAGGTAAAGTTAACCAAGATGACATCACAATTCTGAACATCTATGCTCCCAATACTAGGGCACCCACATTTGTAAAAGATCTAATAAAAAAGCTTAAACCACACATTGATCCCCACACAATAATAGTAGGAGACTTCAACACCCCACTCTCACTGAAGGATAAATCATTGAAAATGAAACTGAGCCGAGAAATAACATCATTAGCCAATGCCATGGGTCAACTGGATCTAACAGATATCTATAGAACCTTTCACCCAAACAAGAAAGAATATATCTTCTTCTCTGCACCCCATGGAACCTTCTCCAAAATTGATTACATCGTAGGTCACAAAGCAGGCCTTAACCGATACAAGAGGAATGAAATAATATCTTGTATCCTATCAGATCACCATGGTCTTAGGCTGCAATTGAACAACAACAAAAATAACAAAAAGCATACACGTACATGGAAACTAAACAACTCTCTGCTAAATGACACCTGGGTTAGGGAAGAAATAAAGAAAGAAATCAAGGAGTTTCTGAAATTCAATGAAAATGAATGAACAACATACCCAAATTTATGGGATACATTGAAAGCAGTACTAAGAAAAAAATTCATACCACTAAGTGCCTTTAAAAAGAAATTGGAAACATTGCACATAAGCATCTTAACGATATAACTCGAAGCCCTAGAAAAAAAAAGAAGCAGAAACACCCAAAAGGAGTAGACGTCTGGAAATAATCAAACTCAGGTCTGAAATTAACAATTTAGAAAGTAAGAAAACAGTCCACAGAATCAACAAAACCAAGAGCTGATTCTTTGAGAAAATCAACAAGATAGACAGAACATTAGCCAAACTAACTAAAAGACAGAGAGACAGTATTGAAATCAACAAAATCAGAAATGAAAAGGGAGACAGAACAACAAACACTGAAGAAATTCAAAGAATCATAAGATCCTACTTTGAAGGCATATACGCCACAAAATTTGAAAACCTAAGGGAAATGGATGACTTTCTTGATAAATTTCACTTGCCAAAGTTGAGTGAAGAAGAATTAAACAAGCTAAATAGTCCCATTTCCCCTAAAAAAATAGAAGCAATCATTGATAGTCTCCCAACCAAAAAAAGCCCAGGGCCAGATGGTTTCAGTGCAGAATTCCACCAGACCTTCAAGGGCGAGCTAATACTGATACTCTTCAAGCTACTCCAAAAGATAGAAATGGACGGAACATTACCAAATTCATTCTATGAGGCCATAGTCACATTGATACCTAAACCTTACAAAGACTCACCAAAGAAAGAGAATTTCAGACCAATTTCTCTTATGAACATCGATGCAAAAATGCTAAATAAAATACTTGCAAAACGAATACAAGAACACATCAAAGATATCAGTCATCATGACCAAGTAGGCTTCATTCCAGGCATTCAGGGATGGTTTAATATACGGAAATCCATCAATGTAACCACCATATAAACAAACTGAAAATAAAAAACCACATGATCATTTCCTTAGATGCAGAGAAAGCATTTGATAAAATCCAACACCCATTCATGTTTAAAGTTTTAGAAAGATCGGGGATACAAGGCACTTTCCTCAACATAATAAAGGCTATATACAGCAAGCCAATTGCCAAAATCAAAGTAAATGGTGAGATACTCAAGGAAATTCCTCTAAAATCGGGAACAAGGCAAGGCTGCCCACTCTATCCATATTTCTTCAATATAGTACTCAACGTTCTAGCCAGAGCAATAAGACAACAAAAGGAGATCAAAGGTATCCAAATGGGAAAGGAAATCAAATTATCCCTATTGGCAGATGATATGGTAGTGTATATAAGTGACCCTCAAAATTCCACCAGAGAACTCCTACAGCTGATAAACACCTTCAGCAAATTGGCTGGATAAAAAATTAACTCAAAAAAGTCTGTAGCCTTCCTATACACAAATGACAAGCTAGCAGAGGAAGAAATTAGGAAAGCCACACCCTTCACATTAGCCACAAGCAATATAAAATATTTAGGAGTTACTCTAACTAAGCAAGTGAAGGACTTCTTTGAAAAAAATTTCAAAACTCTGAAGAAAGAGATTAAAGATGACCTGAGAAGATGGGATGATCTTCCTTGTTCATGGATCGGGAGAAATAACATAGTAAAAATGGCCATCCTACCAAAAGCAATCTACAGATTCAATGCAATCCCTATCAAAATAACTACACAATTTTTTAAAGACATTGAAAGTTCAATTCTGAACTTCATATGGAAAAACAAAAAACCCAGAATAGCTAAAACAATCTTGTACAATAAAAGATGCTCCGAAGGAATCTCCATACCTGATCTCAAACTGTACTATAAAGCAATAGTAATTAAAACAGCATGGTACTGGCACAGCAACAGGCTGGTTGATCAGTGGAATCGAATTGAAGACCCAGATATGAATCCGCACACATATGGTCACTTGATTTTTGACAAAGAAGCCAAATCCATTCAATGGAAAAAGGATAGCATCTTCAACAAATGGTGTTGGTCTAACTGGAGGTCTATGTATAAAAAAAATGCAACTGGACCCATTTGACACCTTGCACAAAACTCAAATCCAAGTGGATCAAAGACCTCAACATAAAACCAGAGACACTAGGTCAGTTAGAAGAAAAAGTAGGGAAGAGCCTAGAACATATTGGCACAGGAAACAACTTCCTGAACAGAACACCAACAGCCCAGGCCTTAATGTCAACAATTAATAAATGGGACCTCATGAGGCTGAGAAGCTTCTGTAAGGCAGGAGACACTGTCAAGAGAACAAAGCAACAGCCTACAGACTGGGAAAAGATCTTTACCAACCCTACATCTGAAAAAGGTCTAATATCCAAAATATATAAAGAACTCAAGAAATTAAACACCACCAAGCCAAATAACCCAATTGAAAAATGGGGCTTGGAACTAAACAGAGAACTCTCAACAGAGGAGTATCAAATGGCTGAGAAACACTTAAAGAAATGCTCAACCTCCTTAGTCATCAGGGAAATGCAAATCAAAACAACTCTGAGATTCCATCTTACACCCATCAGAATGGCTAAGATAAAAAATTCAGGTGACACCACATGCTGGCAAGGCTGTGGAGAGAGAGGAACACTCCTTCATTGCTGGTGGGAATGCAAACTAGTACAGCCACTTTGGAAATCTATCTGGTGCTATCTCAGAAAATTGGGAATAGGGCTTCCTCAAGACCCAGCTATTCCACTCCTTGGAATATACCCAGAAGATGCTCCAGCACACAAGAACATTTGCTCAACCATGTTCATAGCAGCCTTATTTATAATAGCCAGAACATGGAAACAGCCTAAGTGTCCCTCAGTAGAAGAATGGATAAAGAAACTGTGGTACATATACACTATGGAATACTACTCAGCTATTAAAAACAAGAAATTCTCGAAATTTGTGGACAAATGGATTGAGCTAGAAATGATCATAATGAGTGAGTTAACCCAGAAGCAGAAAGACTCAAATGGTATATACTTACTTATATCTGCATACTAGCCCAAGGGGCATGTCCCATAAAAGCCTTCACTTACCAGGAAACTGGGACAGAGGGAGGACATCCTATTGGGACTCTAGATGAGAGAAGCATGGGAGAATAGCAAAGTAGAAGGATCCAGAGGGTCCTAGAAACCTACAAGTAGGACATTATGATAGGCAGATTTGGGCCCATGGGTCCCGCTCAAACTAAGACACCAGCCAAGGACAATACAGGCCTTTAAACCCCTACCCAGATTTAGCCAATGGACAAAACATTCTCCACAGTTGAGTGGAGAGTGGGGTATGACTTTCACACAAACTCTGGTGCCTCATATTTGACCATGTCCCCTGGAGGGGGAGACCTGGTGGCACTCAGAGAAAGGACTGCAGGTTACCAAGAAGAGACTTGATACCCTATGAGCATATACAGGGGGAGGAATTCCCCCTCAGGAACAGTCATAGGGGAGGGGAATAAGGGGAAATGGGAGGGAGGGAGGAATGGGAGGATACAAGGGATGGGATAACCATTGAGATGTAACAAGAATAAATTAATAAAAAAAATTTTAAAAACTGAAAAAAAAATCTCCCACTTGATATTGGAATTTGCTAAACTGTCTTTTTCACTCATCAGTTTTTCCTTTATATGGATAACATTATATTGTTATATTACTGGCACTGACTAGCTTAAAATGGTTCTACATTCTCAGGAAACTAAAACTGTCGCAAGCAAACATTTTACCAGCAGGAGTGACTATTTTGGAACCAGAGTACCGATGGTTGTGCTGGGAACCTAACCCGGGGCTTCCAGAAGAGCATCGAGTGCTCTTCCCGGCTAGGCCATCACTCCAGCCCTTCTGGCCTCTCTTTCTAGTCCTTTTCATTTAATATGAACATCAGATAAGTGGGCCATGTGCTCCAGCGCAGTCCCATAATGTAAGCCATCTAATCTTTCCTTCAACTAGCTGTTGTGGAAGCTTTGGTTTATCTGTAAACATGGTGTGAGATGTGGGGGCTGCTCCAGTTCATTCACAGCTGATAACTGCCTCCTGAAAGGGCATGTGATTTTTGTCAGCTATGAACTACCTCATGTGGGGGAGACGTTCTCTTTATCAGTGGGGATAAAAGCCAGACCCAGAGAGAGACTTGGGGCTCCAAGAAAAAAGAAGGCTATGCGTGCTTTCCCCCCTGTTGCTCCTGGTTACTGTTAATGCAATATGACAAGAAGTAGTTGGAGACATCCTGAAATGAAGATTGAACTTGTCCCAAGGAACCTGACAATTCTCAACAGAAGGAAGCATCTAAGTAAAACTGTGAACCTTCTTAATCTCCTACCTGGTGTTGGGGTATTGGAAGGGATTGGGGTGAAGAAGAGAAAAAGAAATTTAAACAACCCAAAAGAAAAATAAATTTTAAAAGTATGCCAACAACTAATGGATTTACTTGGGATTTGTTAAGGTGATTGTTAATATGTTTCAGATTATTTCTAACCTCTCATTTTATGTTCCTATTTGCCTTGTTTATTTTATGATTTGATTGTTTTAAGTCATTACACTTGAGTCCAACTTAAATTTTCACACTATTGATTAAATTTGTTTGGTCAATTAATTTGTGGTTTGTTGAATTAGAGATACGTTTCTATGAAACATTAGTTAACTTAATGTTTAAGGATGATAATTGAGAAATAAATGATTGGACAACAAATCAGGAATCAAAAGTGCCCCCTCTGTGAGAGGTGAGAAGGACCCTATGAAACAATAAGGGAATTTAGAAAAGATCCTTTAAAATTATTTTTGTTTTTGTTTATGTGTTTGTATGAATATATGTCTTGTGAGTGGTTTTGCACACAGAGGCCACAAGGGAGTGCCAGATCCCCTGGAGCTCAAGTTAGAGACTATTGTGAAGTGCCTGACTCGAATACTGGAAACCAAACTCTGGTCCTCTGGAAAAGCAGCAAGTGTTCACTGCCGGGCCACCTCTCTAGCCCCCAAGGAAAAAGTCTTTATAAAGCACTAATGACACACTGATGGCATTTGATAACCAAGAAGCTGCTATCTCTGGAATGATTTCAGCATTTGTGGCAAACAGATCTGGAATCAGTGTCTATAGAGAACGTCACAAAAACATCCCCTTAGCTCCGTGGCTACCTGAATGTAAGATTCCTTTTTCCAGGACGAGATGGGACCTCCTCCTATTAGTAATGCAGCCCTTGTCTCTCCATTATTTGGAAATCGCATCATGAAGCAGAGCACATGTTGATAGGCATACATAAAGAAGCTGTGTGGGTGATTCAAGACCTCTGAAGGCTCGCAGCGTTCCTAGGCCTTTTGTTTGCTGTGTCCGTGGAAGCATCTGTCAGGTTTGCTGCGGGGGCACTGTGTCTTTGCTCTGCACAGCTTCTGGCTAGAGTGTGTTTGCTTTGACAGTCTCATCAACTTGCATTACCTCAGTCATCTCTATGCTTTTCTAGAACGATGCCCTTTCTACAGTGATCTCCTTCCCCCCTTATATTTAATATTTTAAATCAATAATTTTCCCCTCACAGTGAACCTATGTTGAATTTCTTCACATATGTGTGCGTGGCTTCTCTCAATCTTCCATTGCAACCATTTCCCACCTGCCAAAAGTGTACAGTTCGAGCTGGGCATGGCTAAGGCTCGCTATAAAATCAGGACTAGAGGGCATGAGGCAGAAGGATTGCCATAAGTTGTAAGCAAGCTTAAACCTGCATGAAAGCTGGTTTCAAAAGGTAAATGCACAGACTTTACCAAGGGTCTGATGACAGTAAGTAATTTTTTTTCTTTTCATGAAAATATCTTTATTTTGTTCCTGTGTTTGAGACCAAACAGTCAGAAAACAATTCAGTGTCAACCAGAGTTCAAATCTCAGCACTTTGGGGAGTTATTGGTTTATGTGCTTTTGCCATATTGTGGACCAATTTTTATTCCTTTCTAGGTAAAAATGTTTTTTGATTGTTTTTTTGTTGTTGTTTTGTTTTGTTTTTGTTTTATTTGGGGGGAATTGTTTTTGTTTTTGTTTTTGCTTTGAGCTCTGACTTGCCTTGCCTTCGAACTCCATAGTTTTCAATTATATAACTTTAAGTTAGTTGAAATGTTTATCTCTGCTGATATGATGTATTCTAACTGCTTAGCTGGAGCCATAGAGCACACCTATAATCGCTTAACCTAGGACAGAGAAGTAGGAGGATTGGGAGCTCAATGTGACCCTCAGCTCCATGGAGAGTGTAGGACCAATTTAGGTTCTATGGGACCCTATCTTCTTTCTTCTAGATCATTATGTGCACATTGACTTCAACCTATTTATTACATTCCTAATTTTCATTATTGAGATATCATTAGAAATCATGTTTCAGGGCATTAGAGAGGTAACTCAGTTAGTAAAACCCTTGGGTTAAAAGCACGAGGACCCCAGCACAAGCGTGGGGGTAGGGGACAGAGAAAAAGAGTTCCTGGGTCCCAACAATCAGCTCACCTACTGGGTGAGCTCCAGGCCAATGAAAGACTGTTTCAAGGAAGATGGATGATGTTCCAGAAGATGACACTCAAGATCGTCCTCTGCCCTCACATACATATATGCATACTACACTCACGAATGTAGTATATATATATATATATATATATATATATATATATATATATATATATATATATATATATCACTCAGTATTTCTAAATTTTCTTGCTAATCTTTAAATTTTTAATTTTACATATCAATGTGTGTGTGTGTGTGTGTGTGTGTGTGTATGTGTGTGTTCAGCACATTGTGGCACACATGTGTACAGATCTGAGAACATCTTCTGGGAATCATTTTTTGTTTCTTCCATGGGTTCCAGAGATGAAATAAGGCTGTCAGGCTCCTATAGGAAGGTCTTTTGCCAACGGTGCCATCTCACTGGCCTGCTCATCTTTAATTGCTGTGCCTTTGTTTTTGCTTGCTTAGCCTTTGGCTTTGCATATCTCTTCTAATGTTTGTAAATATCTGATACAATATAGGCTCTCTGTAGTGGTTTCCTACATATTTTAAAATATTCATTCAGAGTTCCTCCTTGGCTATTGTAAACTTTATGAGAGTCCATTCTTCAGAAATGATGATTTTGCTTCCCCTGAGCATCTCTGGGCATTACCTACTCAGATCTACTTTAATTACATATCTTGGCTTGGGGTTTACTAGACTATGCAGATATTGAAAAATTGAAGCATCAATACATAAAAGGGCACAGATGTTAATTTCTAGTGGATGGAATGGGGTAGTCCTATTTTGCTGTTTTATTTGGAACCTGTACTTGAGGTCAGCAAATACACACTTCCAGGTCAAGTAAGTGTCACACATTTTTTTTTAAGTATATTTCTTGAAACTAGGACTTATTATATAGCTCTGGGTGGTCTGTTACTGTCTATGTGTTCAATGCTGACTCTCTGAGTAAGGTTTCTATTGCTGTGATGAAACACCACAACCAAAAACAACATGGGGGAGGAAAGGGCTTATTTCAAATCTTACAGTTGGTAGGCCCAACCATCACACAGGAAAGACAGGACAGAAATGCAAGGAAGGAAGCTGGAGGCAGGAATTGGTACAGAGGCCACAGAGGAGTGCTGCTTACTGCCCTTGTTCTCAGGGAAAGTTCTTATAAAACCCAAGGCCACCTGCTTGGGTGTGGCACCACTCTTACATCAGTCACTGGGCAGACGGTATTTCAGGAAACTTGCCTCTGCCACTTCTAAGGAGTGGCTTTGTAACTGCAGTTTCCTCATATCAAATGATTCTAGCTTGTGTGAGTTGACATAAAACTAATAATCACAGTGGCATTGAACTCATGGTAATTCTCTTGCCTAAACTCCTGAGTCCCGGGATTAGAGGAATGTGCCAGTAGCCTCATCTTTATGAGTGGAAAGAAAAATTTTAAATGCTTGAGAAATGGCTGAATGGGTAATATGCCTGTCCTGCAATCATGAGAAACTTAGTCTGGAGCCTTGTGTCTCACTTAGATCATGGTGGGGAGGGGAGTGCACTTGCCTATAACCTTCCAGCTGGCAAGGTCGAAGAAGGAGAGTAGCCTGGGTTCACTGTCTAGCCAGTCCGTCTGATCAGGGATCTCCAATCCCAGTGACTGATCCTGTCTCAAAACCAACATGGAAAGCAACAGGACACCCAACTTCCACCTCTACCTCCACATACAAACATGCATGTACCCCACACATACAAGTTCACAAACACATGCACTACACACAGCATGATATTAAAAATGCCTCCCAGTATCATCAACTCAAAAAACAAACAAACAAACAAACAAACAAACAAACAGAGATGACATAAAAGGAACTAGATAGCCCACTAATCCTGATGTGTATACTGTCTTGTTCCTCACAGAAGGGAGTTATCAACTCCTCTATTTTTTTTTTTTACCATTTCTTTTTGTTGCTGTGATAAAATAACATGAACAAAAGCAACATAAGGGAGAAAGGGTTCATTTTAGCTAACAATTTCAGAAGGACAGTGTCCACAATGATGGAGAAGTCATGGCGTAGTGTGGCAGCAGAAGCAGGGAGCTGGCTGATCATGTTTCACTTGCCCACAGGAAACAGAGGAGAGCAGAAAGTAGAACAAGGTTATGAACCCCTAAAATGCATGCCCAGTGGCCCACTTCCTCCAGCTAGGCTCCACCCTCTCATGCTTCCATAACCTCCCAAACAGCACCACCAGCTGGGGACCAAGTGTTCAAACACGTGAGCCATAAGGGACATTCTCATCGAAACCACCATACCCTTAGGCAACTCTTGTTAAGTTTCTACTCAAATCATTTACCTACTTTTCATGTTGACTTATTTTCTTTCATAACTGACTTACAGAATTCTTTGCCTGTTTTCATGTCAGTCTTTCATCAGACATGGGTTTGTACATATTTGCTGACGGTTTGTATTTCTATTTCCTCATTGTTCTTTTAAAAGAAGAATTTTAAATCAACTTCAACTTTTGTGGTTATGCTTTCTGTACCTTGTGCAGGTATTTGTTGCCTAATCCAATGTTAGAGATCTTTTCTTGTATTTTCTTTAAGGGATCTCATAGTTTTAATTTTACCATTAGTTCAGTATCAATTTGTGATTATCTTTATGTGATTATAGAGACTTTAACATTTTAAAGTCTTTTCCGTCAGAACCATACATAAGAAACCATAGTGGTTCCCTCACATTTGGACTTGACTATGTTGTACACAATAAGATCTATGGAAAGCATTTGTAATGGAAGAGGGCAGTGGCAAAAGGAAGCTTATAAGAACAGAATATAATAACACAACTGTATGAAAATGCTATGAAGTGGATTTGCCATGTAATTTGTTACAAAAACAAAGGAGAGGTGGTAAAATTTTTATAATTATAAATATATAATCTTATACTTAGAATGTCCCATCTTTTGATCATGGATGAAAAAAAAATCACCAATTATATATTCTAACAAGTTTCTGTTTACCTATGATATATACTTTTAAAATATAATTGTTAATTTAAGAGTTTTGGAGGTCATTTTTTCGGATTAAGCTCCCATAGATGGAACTCAGTAGGTGGAGCTAAAGACTAAAGCAATCATTTTGCTAAAGGTCAACATCACAGAGCTGAAGCTAAGCTGTCTGTATGGCCTGCTAAGCAGTGAAGGTTCAAAATAGAAGCCAAATTACACAAGAAAGCCAGTTTCAGCTGGCATGGCAATAAGGTTCTCTCCACTTTAATACCGCATGATGTTGAACAGTCAGTTATTTATCTATTGCTTTTGTCTACTTTGAAATGACCAATCTGCTTTTGTGCTTTGTGAATACTTTCTCCAGCCCTTTTCTGTGGACACAGCCAAATCTCTCTGCTCAGCTCTTTCAAATACTTCTATTTTTAAAAATGGAGTCATCTTTGGCTCTAGAATTGAATATAAAGCCATTTGTTTACAGTGTTGTCATGTTGTTCATCAAGGAACTGTATACAATTACAATAATGTAGAAGCACAGAATATATCAACAAATATGACATATACCTTTTATTGCATACATTAATATTGAAAAATGCAACAGTAACAGCAAGACCTCACAGAAATTTGTGTAGGTTTATAAATGTATAAATAAATTTCATAATTCACTGCAAATCAAGAAAGGCATTTTTTTGTGTGTGTTGTACAAAAGAATTTGTCGTCATTTTCTTCTATACTTATTTAAGAGAGTGGGAGGTGATGAGCTATAGGAACAAAGAAGGATGACTCCTGATTTTCCCAAAACATTTGTAAGTGGACAGTTCTGATAAAGTGAGATGTTTAATGGGCAACGGGTATGGTTATGACTCAGATCTGCATGGCCTCAACAGGTTGCGAGCAGCAGCAACATGTGAGACAAGAATGAGAAAGCTTCCACTGCCTATCCCTTAACTAAGATTTTTCAGATTTGGTTGTGTTATAAAGAGCATGGTTTATTTGTCAAAACTGGCCAAGGAAAATACATGCTTGAAAGAAGCTGATCTATATTAACCTTTGGCGAAAGTCCTGAAATTCAAACTAGAGAAGACTCAGTTCATGTTACAGAAAATGAGGGGAAAGGGAAGTGGGAGAAAGCTGCTTTGTGCATCTAACTGACTTACTTTTAAATATAAATTTTAATATTCTATTGTCACTTTCTAGGTTATATGTGAATAAAGTGATGTGAGTTTTAAATTCTTGGTATTGAAAAAAATGGCTGACAAGCTACTTCACTGAGGACAGTGAATTTTGTCTTATACACAGAAAATAATTCAGGAAGAAGAATTCATAGATTTTACCAGAACAGCAGAATGGGAATACAAACTATTCTTTCTCTTTTATTTAGCAAACCCATATGCATAAATAAATGGATATAAGATCTTAACAATTATTCGTTGAATTTGCAAAGTACATTTCTTGCAAGAATTCAAAATAATTTTCTATATGTTCTTGTTCAGTCTAGAAAGCATTCTGTGAGGAAGGAAAATACATTAAGACAAATACGTGTTCCTGTCCTCATTTGTGTATAAGAAAATTGAAGAGCAATTGGACTGAGGCTGCAAGAATCTTGATGACAAAAACAGACCAAGAGTTCTTTAAGTCAGGGCCATGTCTCTTTCCACAGGTGTTATGGTCCACGTGCGCCATGTCAGAAATCTGCTGTTCTCCCTCTCACTTCAGTGAGTGATTTTGAACTCTTGAAGAAGAGAAAGGTGCCATGTTCCTCAAAAACTCTGTATTTGGGGTAACTATTTGATCAAATCCCACTAATCTTAAAAGTATTCTCTAGGTAGCCTGAAGTTTTGTTGCTTTAACAGACAGAATGGTTTTATTTAGTTGTTATTTTTAGTCACACTATAGCCAGGACTCTGGTGTAGCACCTTTGGCACACATCAAAAGGTTGTGACCAGATCCAGGTATGGGGGCACATGCTTATGATACCACGAGTTAGGAGGAGGTGCCAGAAAGATCAACTCAAGATAGCCATAGCAAGCTCAAGGTTATCCTGGGCTACAGGAGACTCTGGTTGAAAGAAAGACATGGACAGACAGATGGAAAAAAAAGAAAGAACACAAGAAAGCTGGAAGGAAGGAAGGAAGGAAGGAAGGGAGGGAGGGAGGGAGGGAGGGAGGAAAAAAAGAGTGGGAGAAAGGAAAGGAAGAGAGGGGAAGGAAAGTAAGAAGGAAGAGAGGGGTAAAGTAAAGGAAGAAAATAAGGAAAGGAAAAAGAGAGAGACAGAGGAGAAGGAGAAGGGGAGAGATGGGAGGAGGGGGCAGAAGGAAGAAAAGGAAAGCTAAGTAAATGCTTTGCTATTGTTGGATATAGCGACCATGTGTTTATTGTCTTTGTTTATACATTCTTGGAACCAAAGGTATAATAGACACCAAAGGTAAGTTTCTGCTCAATGACAGTTTTTTGACACATACTAATTTTGATACATTGTCCTTCCTGACAATCATTCAAGTAAATGACATAAAATAACTATTATTACATGTCTAGACTGGTATAAATTTAAGGAACAACACAATGTTGATCTAACCTGGGGTAAATCCTGCTGGTCGCCACCACACAGTCACTGCTGACTTCCTACCCAGCTAACCAGTCACCTATGACACTCAAAGACATGAGCAGACTGCTTGCATTATAGTCTGCACAGCGGCATCCGTGCAAGCTTACCTCAGCCACAATCTGTATATTTTCTCCCCTTCCACTCTCTTGTTATTCTCTTCCAATTGTTCTCACATCAGGAAGCCCTCTCTGGGTCAGGGCCATGGCTATAAGAATAGAGGTTTATTGTGGTTCATAGGAGGAAACACTTCTTTCTCATCCTCATCCTTTTATCTTTCTTTTTCAATGTCTCAAACTCATCTCTGAACTGTCAGGCAGACTTTCTAGACGGGTATAACTCTTCTGTTCTATTTTATTATGTGATCTCAGCATATAGTACATGCTTAATAATGATAAATAATTTATCAGCTTCATGGAAACAGAGTGTAGCGGACACATCTAAAACATCAGAAAGGAGAGACAAGGTGACTGATGTCAACAAGAGTCATTGTTCACCCCAAGAACTGGTGGTGGCATTGTCACACCCAACCAATTCTCCATCAACTCAAGTGTAGCCAGTCAGCCATTTGTCTGCACACAGCAGTTGCCAGCTCTTAACCTCTTATCTTGAGGGCAATAGAAATGTGTTTGAGTTCAAATACTGGACCATCAGCTTTCTCCTATTCTATCATCTTGCTAACTGAAATACAGAGAACAGAAGTGGTCCAGCAGTTAACAAAGAAGCTGTGTAAGAGGTCCTGAAATCATCAAATGCAATGAGAGTGACTTATCTATTAATAATTAAAAATCTGGTTTTTAAAGTATGTCTTAGAGGCTGGCAGACATCCAATAGCATGGAGACTGCAGCCCTTACATTTTTAAATTTCAATACAGAAGACAGAGCTCTCAGACTGGGAGCTAACTGATACCCTTTCTCCTAGCCATGTTGGTTAGTGTTATTTAACAGTCACTAAACAACTCATGTCTGAGGGCTGCTAGGGATATGGAAGCCACTTTGTGCTTTATGTGGCATTGTGAGGTCATCATGTAAGACAGGGCTCCCCACTGTGGTCCCCACATGATTGTACCCTTTGTTTCACCTTAAGCCAAAAGTAGCTCCAAGCCAAATGCCAAGCTCACTAAGTTACAATTTTAGCATCTCTCAGAGGCGCTTGCTCTCGCAGTGCATTAGCCTGCTGCACTGGTTGATCAGCAATGATCTCTTGGAGTAGTGTATTGACTCTTGTGGGCACTTATCATTTATCATACTTATGTTCATTTTATTCTTATCCCAATAATGGCAGCTTTCATGTAAAATGAAGGGAGAAAATAAGATTAATACATCCTTAGTACACCTTTAACACCATGCAAAAATACTCTGGCTGCTGAATCAAGTACATGTCTTCTCTGAATTTAGATTTTATTATCAATATTATTACATATCTCATTCAAAATGATCTGAAAACAATCCCATGTCACTTTTGCAAGACTTATCAAGAAATAAAGATGGCAATAGGGGGAGCATGGTGGGGGGACGTTGGATGAGCTTTTGCATGTGCAATGGAGTAGTGCAATAGAAACCCACCCAGCCATCTGGCCAAGACAGTGATGAAGCTCAAGCCCAGGCATTCAGCGCCATATTGCAATGATGTCTTTAGTTCTTCTGCACAGTAGTTTTGGGGAAAAAAACTTCCATGTTAAAAGCCAAGACAGCTTTCAAAAGGAAGAGCTTATTAGGGATTGTGGTGTCAGAGTGACAAAGGGCCACCATGGCAAAGAAGCATGGCAGCATGCATCAGGCATGGTGACTGGAGCAGTTTATTTGGAGGAGATAGTTTGTCAAGCCTTTGGCATGATCTTTGTTAGGACTCAAGGGTCTGGGAGTCTGGGGGAAGTTTCTTCTGAACAGTAAATCTACCTCCTTACTAAGTGGCATAAAGTCTGATTCTCCAAGTTCACCTGTTTCTCAAAGGCCAGAATCCTTGTTAAGGAATCTTCAGACTTTTAATTTTATGGCCATTGAATTACATTTTTCTAATGTGTATTCCTTGGGAAGGATCTATATGCTCACCCATGTATTTCCAGGAAGCCTCTGTTTCACAACCCCAGTTTTTACAATGGAAACTCCATTGTTCCTGTCAGCTAAAAGGCTCAGCAGCAGGACACACATGGAATTGAAAACCTTTATTCCTACATCAAAAGATAAACTTCCATGTCTTTCCTCTCTCCAGTACATCTAGACACTTAAAGTGGGCATCATTGAGCAAAGGTAAATGTGGGTGGAGAATGATTTGCTGGTCTGTAGTCACTCTAGCTAACACTGTCCTGTTTCTGTCTCCCTCAGTTCTAGGTCCAGGCCTGAGGGTGATGAGGGTTGGACCATGTACTCATACCCATAAAGCAAAACACAAGACACATAAGGAGGTAGAAGGCCAGGAAGTATAGGGCCAGGGCCCGAGGAAACCTTAAATTTTAATGGATCCATAGCTCAGGAGACAGCCCGTTTGGTGACAGTGTTCATGGCTTCTGCTTTCTAGACCTAGGTGTAGTGAGCACATGGTCTAATGCCAGCTATCTTCACATGCAAAGGAGCAGAAAAGAATCACCATGTAGGGTCCTTTTCAAGTTGGTTCCACATGGGCTACCCACTTGACCTGGACAGCATCACTGAGCTGAAAAAGGGGGAAACTCGTGGTGGACTCAGAGTCTGGATGGATCTCTCAGATAGTCCAAAAAGTAGCATTTATGGAGAACTTGAGGGCCTGCAATGAATTGAGGAAGAAATGGTTAGAGAATTTTGCCAACTGCTAGTCTCTGACAGACAGATACAGTGTGGATGGTCCTTTAAACAACGTCATAGGGGCAAATCCCTCCCTATATGGCAAGTAGTTGGCCCAAGACAAAGGAAGGGGGTCTATCCACCCTTTTCCAGACTCTAATGAAAGTTTATTAGGGTTTCTTTTAACATCCTGTTTTTGTTTTTGTTTTTGTTTTTAACCTGCCTCAAACCCTTGGGTCTACATGCACAATGAAGTTCCGAAGCTATATGTACAAACTATTATTTAAGAAGTATTGGCTGTGAAACCCAGGTCATTGTTGAACCCCATTGCTAAAAGGAGGCCAAATTGGAGGACAGTTTCGAACAGTTTCAGTTTGGCTGGTGAATATTTTTACCCACCCAGAAAAGATGCCTATAAAAATTAGCACATACTTGTATCCTCCTCTGGCATTTCAGATCTTGGTGATTTAGGTTTCCCAGCATTTGCCAGGGTGTTGACCTCTCTGTTTTCCCCTTCCCGATTAAGGACTCTCTGTTGTTTATTTACTTGAGCACAAAACTGGCATCTGAGTGAACCATCCTATGCCAGGCTGTCCGTTCTATGTATAACATGCCTGGGTCTGGGAAACTCACAAAGTTTTGTGGACCCCAGATGAGAAGCCTGGAGAAGGTTATATACCAGAGTCCTGCCAGTTGTTTCTGGGAAAATGATTTTTCCCTCTTGTGTCCTCCACCATCTTATGGGTTTAAGATCTCTGCTTTTGTTTGTTTGTTTGTTTGTTTGTTTGTTTTTGCATTCTTTATTTCCTTTTGATTATACCAAGGCGTCTCAGGCAACACTGGGTTGGCATATGTTAGCAGAATATCAGTAGACCCCACAGGTCTTAGGGCCACTGGTTTGGAGCCAGGTGAGCATCCTAGTCACCTCTTGCCTCAGAGAGTCATCATTTTGATGTCCTCAGTAGTAGAAGATAACAACTCATCAGGGAAGTCAAATAACCTCAAGGAAGGCCAAGATTTTATCTAGGATTTTAGTGTCCTTTTCCCACTAGTGTAAAGCCCTCTTTATAGACCATACTATGGACATTCACAGTACCAATAGCACAGCAACTATGTCCATGGTGCTAGACTTTTTCCCTATCTGAGATTCTGGATCAGAGTGATTAATTCTACTCTCTGGGCTAAGCTATACGTCCGTCCCTTAGGCTTGGGCTCAAATAGTTTGTTGAAGTAAATACTGCAGCCCTTCCTCATACCTGGTTCCAAATTTACTAAAGCTGGTCCTATCCATACGGAGCACTCTGTTGGGATCTTTCAGGGAAATGTTTGCTAGGGCTGGGAGGATCCTCTGTACCACTGTGGTAACCTCCAGACAGTCATGGATGAAAGCCTTCAGGTAGCACAATTGTTCTCAAATTAGACTTGAGGGTAATCCAGGAATAGGCCTTGGTATTGGGTCATACGACATTAGACAGCCAGAGTTCTGGTGTTCCTGGGAGGAGGGCCTTGCCTGTGTGAGGTGCTGTGAGTATAAGATCATGACCCAGACTTAACTTGTCAGCTTCTTTCACTAGGATAGTGGTATAGTTATGGTAGCTCTTAGACAGGTGGGCCATCCTGTGACTCCAGGGTCCAATTGTTTGGACAGATGGGCCGCAGGGAATTTCCATAGACCCATTTGCAATTCCTTTCATTTTATGGACAGATGAAAAGATTCTGAGACATCTGGAAGTGCTGGGGTTGGAGCTGATATCAGAGATGTTTTTAAAGCCCCAAATGCCTTTTATCCAATCTTAGTCCAGACTACAGGTTCAGTGCCTGATTTGTACTGCTCTATGGAGTCCTCGATGTTTCTGCAACCCCTGGGATCCAGAAGTGGTGATACCCAACCACACCTAGGAACTCTCAAACCTGTCAGTCTTTGGAACTGGTATCAGAAGTATGGCAGCAATCTTACTCTGAAACAGTCTCCTTTTGCCTCCTTTCAGGTGGTAGCAGAGATAGCTTTTCATGTACAAAGCTGGGCTTTCTTAGCCAACATTCTCCAGTTTCTCTTGAGCAAGCACTCTCACTAGAATGCAATTGTGATCTCACAGGGAAATTGGATGGATAGTCTCAACTCTCTTCATTCACTTCCCCCAGTTCATGGAAGGGTCTACAACCAGAAATTCCAGGGTTTTTTTCCACAGGCAGGAGAGGTATATTCCAAAATGACTGGCAGGGCACCAGGATGCTCATCTCTCTAAGCTGGACAATACAAACTGCAATCCCCCTCTTTTGCTTCCAGGTTTATTGAGTATTGGTTGAGTATTGCTTAATCTGGACAGGGGTGTGGGCACTGGGGAGTTGAACACTTATAGGAACTTGGTGTTGTCTCAGTCCCAAAAGTTTGATTTCAGACCATACCCCCAAGAACTTTTTTGGAAATCTGAGGGATAGTCAAGCAGTAATTTTTGATAGGGAACAGGGCTTTCAGCTAGGAGATACTCTTCTGACAAAGGGCAAGACACGAAGTTTTATCTGGGTATTTGTAAGTCTAAATGTGTCTCATCATCAAAGGTGATAGTGGCTTTCAGTCAGTGCAAAAAAGGGAGGTGCAGTCACCATGAACAAGAGTGAGTGGAAGAGGAGGTTGTCCAGAGCCTACTAGAGGCCATTTTACCTGTAGACTCTTGGACTGCAAATTTTTGATCAGTCAGTTTACCTGGGGACTTCTTAAGGACCGACTATGTTCCCCTGGTTTCTACTATGAAGTCAAATGCTTTGCCTCAACTTTTAAGTATTATCCAAAGCTTCTGGAAGCTTAAAGCATAGGATCCTGGGCCCCATCACATTTCCAACTGTAGTGCATGTAGGTTCCTCTTCTTCCAATTAAGGCATTCATGTTTCTAGTGTCCTTTTCCCTTGCCGTAGGTGCATTGGTCTTTCTCTAATGGTGGCCTACTTGTTCCCTGGTCTCCTTTTTACCTGTTGTGCCAGATTGGTTTATTATCTGTGTTTTCTCATAGGTCCACCACTATGACTCTGGTGTGTCTCCTTTTCTCCTGCCTCTCAGTCAGTTTTCTGTTGTTAAACACCTTTTGAGTTATCACTAGTAAATGGGACCTATTCATACCTTCAAATTCCTCTAACTATGCAAATGTTTTCTAGTATCTGGGGCTGACTGAGTGACGAAGGCAGAGCTGATTGTCCACCTGTTCTCTGGTGCATCTGGATCTATGGTGTGTAGGACCTGAAGCCCATGTATGGTGCTATATAACATGATGGGATGCTATGAGGTCCCTGTATGACATCACTTTCCTTTGATTTGTTTGTGGGCTTCCATGCCACTGCTTGGAGCCCAGCCAATGAAGTCTGATGGTAAGTGCCAACATCCACTTACCTTGGTTGTTGTCAGGATCTCAGTGGGGTCAGTTGGACAGAAAGACAGTTAAGTTCATAAACACTATCAGACAGAGATCCCTGTCCATATCCGAGACCACTTTCTTAGCTTCATACTTTATATGGTTCCTTTCTTCTGATGTAAACAGGGTGGCCAGTTACTGTTGGCAATCATCACAGCACAGAGGTATATAAAAAATAATCTCAAGGAGAGAGGTGTCTGCTTGTGGTTTCTAAAAGAAAAGGGGTTCTGGGACTTCCACTTTCACAGGTTAGTGGTTGAAAATGAAACATATACCATAAATGAGTGTGGGGGTTTCTCACTCAGATCCTTTGGGTGAAGTCAGAGGAGTCCATGGAATGAGGAATGGTAACTGAGCCATATGCTGGATTCAGGTAGGGGCATAATTGGAGCCACTGTGGGTATATTGGGGAGAAATAAACTCAGGGTAGACCTTTGTAGTAGAAGAAGAGTAAAAGGTGTCTGGGATGGGGTAATCATTCTTCCAGGGACATGGAATAAGGTAGTTTTTCCTCCTTTGGGTCACTGGATAGAACTCTTTGCACTTTCCTCTTTAGACCTTAGCTACCAGAACCTTGATACCAGCTATAAGAGAACAGGTCATGAGCAACACAGGAGGCTGATGGAAACTTATGAGGGTAACCAAAATTTCCTGTGACCACCAGTCATACTGTTCAGGCTTTTTGGCACTCATATGTGCCTGCAAACAGCAATGCAATGTCAAAAGAGGGCCACTCTAATTCACAAATTGTCCTTTCAAAAACATTCTCTATAGTCTACCTCTGTGTTTTTATAAACTCCCTGGAAATAGTGGAGGAAACAGTCCAAAGGAATGAGATGTTTAGAAGCAGAACTACCCATCGTTTCACTTTCTGGATCTAAATTCAGAACAAGTAACAGAATGGTCAGAAAAGACAGAGACAGACAAGACAGGAGCAAATGACACCAATAAGGAGGCAAGTTAAGGGTTTACACTTTGCACTTACACTCCTGAACAGACAGAGAGATGGGAGTGGAGGGACCCAGTAATGGCTCAGATCTCAGATACTACATTAGCATCCACAACTGACATTTCCTTGTGTTCAAACAGAAGGAACCTTAGCCAGACTTACCTCCAGTAGTGACAGGCCAGGTGACTCTCATTGAAGAAAATTTAGACAGTGGTGTTGGGGGTAGGGCAGGCAACTGCAAGGGCAAAGACCTTCTTCCCCTGAACATCCCAGGTTGAGCATTTCCTAAAAGGGAGTTCATGGCTCCAAACAACATGAAGAGCTGCAGGTCGATCAAACTGGTGACAGTCTTAAAGAGATCTTTCTGTGATCTCCAAATGTTGTGGGATAGAGACCCAAAGCTAAGCCTGAATTGAAGTCTGCATTAATCTACCAGTGATTGATTTGAGAGAAACACTTCTCATGGAGCAGTCTTTGAGTGCATTTTACGGGGAGCTTTGTCTTTTAAAGGACAAAGCACAGAAAAACTACAGCCTGGTCAGCAGTTGTAGGGAGAAGCAAAGCAAGCAATCAGTTTAACAGAAGCAAGGAACATGCAGCTAGCTGGGGCATTTCAACTCTAAGTTTCTAGAGGAAATTTGAATACTCTCCCATGAAACTTTTCACTGCAGGTAGACAAGGGGAGGGGAATCAGTTTCAGGTTAAACCAAAGATGATTTCAATTGATCAAAACCTAACTTATCATGAAAAACTCACTCTGTAGGCAGTAACAAACATGCAACTTATCAGCCTCTATAATTCTCTGGTACCTGAACAGTTTCATTGATTTGATAGTACCTCATTAGAAAAAGGAGAAAATAAAAATAAGATTAATATTTCTTTTAATACAATTTTCTTTAATTTTGGAAATGTGTATGCCATAGTTTTTTAAAGCTTATATACAAACTATATATTAATTGGTTTGGTACATGAATAAATTAATGTTTTATTATTTCACATTTGCCATATATAGAATATAACAGTTATATCTTTGTCTGACGTTGGGTCCAAAAATGTAGTACTTTATTTCTGAGTGTGCGTTCTCTTGAAAATCAATAAAGCTTTCAAGTCAAAATGAAGAAAGAACTCAGCATTTTCCTATTCCTCCCAGATGATTTAGTATGGTTTATCAGTGAAAGAGAAGATAATTTTGTAAATCCAAAAGAAACCAGACCATCAGATGCCTACCCAGATTACTTAAACATCTTAATTTATGAACATTGAGTTCTTATTCAAAGCAACTCTCCATGTCAGTGGTGGTACCAATGAAGGGCAGTACTACTAATTAACACAGATTCATTTTGACCTTCATATCCTTTTCTACTGGTTGTGAAGGAGATACGAAAAAAAATGCTTTTTTACAAGTATCTATTACAAGCCAAGTTAGACAATAGCTAAAAAGATCACACATGGTTCATGTACTCTAATTCCTGAAGACTAGAGAAGTAATCTGCTAGAGGGATGCCTATAATTTATGTAATCATAAAAGATGATCACTTATATTTGCATATGGAGATGGAAGGCACAGACCAGCAGAAGGACAAGGATAAGATGAGGACGGCTGGCACAACATACAGATTTCTTGAACTTGGGGAAGGGAGGGTAGCACCCACCCTTGTGTGTGCGTGTGAGCACCTGTGTGTGAGCAAGCCCATCTGTGTACAGCTGCATCTGTCTGTATGGACACACTATTCATTTTGTGACCCTGTAACTTCAACCAGAGCAAGAGATGAATCTGTTGCTCTGCCTTCCTCCCCCCCCCCCCACAACATTGGTGAGTCATCAAAAATGATAAGAATCTGTAGGCTTATATTCCACCCAACCCATTGATCATACAATCCAATTTTATGCCACTATTACCAACAGATCATTTAGTATACAAATTTAGATAGTGTCTCATTATGCAGACTTTGAAGTATGAGCTAAAACTCAAGGGCATGGCTTTGGTTGGCTGTATGACATGCATGTCCCCATGTTCTCCTCATAATTAAAATTAAAACTTCCAAAAATCTAGTGTTGTCTCTGAGTGATTATTGCTACATAAGAACTCCATGCATTGTTAATTAAATTTTAAAAAAAAAAATAATTAATTCATGGATTAACAGAACTATAGTAATATGAGCAAGTGGGGCAATTCAGATCTTAAATCCTATGGTGTGAGATCATCAAGTGAGAAAATAACCATCCTGCTAGGATGTGGGTTGTGGTTGTATTGCCTATTTCTGCATCTTCCATTGTCAGTTACCACTGCCAGAGGCCACAGTTAGACCTGACGGACTGACGGTGTAATCTTCAACGGCAAGTTATGTGTTTCCAAACTACAGTGTCCCAGAAAAAGATCAGTTACATGTTATTAAGTCCTCCCTTCCGTTACTGGAGTAAATTGTCATTAAATACAAGCAGGTTCAAAACATATTGGTAGAAAATACAACAAAGGTAAGCAACACAGAGAACTTTCAACTAAGTCTTATCTGCCTTCCTGCTAGGTGAGGTAATTTTTATGCCAGGTGGCAGATGCTTATATGGGTGCTTTAAAAAGTAAAAATTAAATCAATCTCCAAAGCTTAATAGTTTCTAGATTAAAATGCTCTCAAGTAAAGGAAGGTTGGTTGTGATTTTCTTTAAAATTATTTCAAAACTGAAAATTCTCACTATTAATTTTTACTTTGAAAGAATAGTTAACTATTATAAAACTTTTTTTCTTTGAAGTCATGGTGGGGTTGTGTGTGTGTGTGTGTGTGTGTGTGTGTGTGTGTGTGTGTGTGTGTAGTTTTTGAGACAGGGTTTCTCTGTGTAGCCCTGACTGTGCTGGATATGCTTTGTAGATCACCCTTGCCTCAAACTCTTAGAGATCCACCTGTTTCTGCCTTCTGATAGCTCAAATTAAAGGTATGCACCCCCACCATAAGACTGAATTTCTTTTATATATTCATTTTGGAAAAATTTGTCTTTAAAAAGGCCTTTGAAGATTTTTTTCTAGAAGCAATCACCAACATTCTAAGAAATATATATATATATATATATATATATATATCAGTGCATAATGAGTCAGTTAGCTCTTAACAACTGAGCAATAGATGAAGTATTTAGAAATTAATTGTTACCACAACAGTGTAAATCAGAGCTGCCATCCATTCAAAACTTTTATGTTTACAATCAACACAAATAATAAACATCTTCCCCAAATAAACAAATTTGGCATTAACAGCCCCATTTAATCTAAACAATTTTACCAATTTATCAGTGGAGAAGCTATTTTATCCTCATAAACCATCTTGTTAGAAAAAAATACTTTATTACCATAACATCTTTATTTTTTGTTTAAAATAATCAAATTATACCTTACACTATGTGTTTTTCTTATCTGAATATACATTACCACTGGCTAGAAACTAATACCATCTTTTTAAAGCAAATTTCTCTGCAATTCCAAGTGGAGAACAGCCCAAATAATGAGCAATGACTTGACTGCATGTGCTCAGAAATTTCCTCAAAGCATTTATTTTCAGACCTATAGAAGAATTTTAATCCAGCAACATGACTGCTCTGATCCAGCTGTGTGATCCAGCTGGAGTAGACATGCTCTTATTACAGACATTTCATGCCAAACGATGAAGGTAAAGTTAGTTGGTAGAAGGAAGCGCCCATGTTTGAAAGGAGTGTCTAGTTGAGAGGCAGACAAAGTAACAAATCAAAGAAAGATTTGGAACAATAGGATGTGTCCAACTCTCATGAGAACATAGATGAAAGAGAAGCTACCTGAGAGAGCAAGCACAGAGAGAGGGGAGAAGGCAACTTTACCAAGACAGTTGCATAAAGACAGGTTGCAGAAAGAGAACACACAAGACACAGGTGAAGACAGAAGGAACCAGAGAATAAGAATGAGCAGAAGATTAGAACAGATTGCTAGAGTTAGTTTGAGGCCAAGCAGAGCAACTCAGTCAGAAGTTGAGAGAGACCAGTTTAAATCAGTCAGCTTGGAGAGGAGTTTGAGCCAGAATAGTTGAGTTGAACCACCTAGCTAGAGTTAAGAATGATCTAGAAAGTTGTCTTCTGTGCCAATGAGTTCAGGGCTATTTCCCATTTTCTCTTCTAATAGACTTAGTGTATCTGGTTTTATATTCAGGTCTTTGGTCAACTTATACTTGAGTTTTGTTCAGGGTAATAAATACAGAAAATACTTTCATTTTTCTATACGTAGACATCCACTTAGACCAACAGCATTTGTTGAAGATACTATCATTTTTCCCTTATATGATTTTGGCTTCTTTGTCAAAAATCAAGAATCCTTAGGTGTGTGGATTAATTTCTGGATTTTCAATTAAATTACATTAATCAACTAGTTTGTTTCTATGTAATTACCATTCGGTTCTTTATTACTGCTGCTCTATATTACAGCTTGAAATCAGGGATGGAGATAGCTCCAGAAGTTCTTTTATTATGCAGGATTGTTTTAGTGATTCTGGGTTTTTTGTTTTGTTTTGTTTTGGGTTTTGTTTTTTTTTTTTTTTTTTTTTTTTTTTTTTTTTTTTTTTTTTTTTTGCTTTTCCATATGAAGTTAAGAATTTTCTTTCAAGGCCTGCAAAGAATTGTGTTGGTATTTTGATATGAATTGCATTGAGTCTGTAGATTGCTTTTCACAAGATCACCATTTTTACTATGTTAGTCCTACTGATCCATGAGCATGGGAGATTTTTCCATCTCCTGATATCTTCTTCAATTTCTTTATTCAGAGGTTTGAAGTTCTTGTCATACAGGTCTTTCACTTGCTTGGTTAAAATTCTTCAAGTGGGTCCTCTAGTAATGTGTTTATGATGTGGACTCTGCTGCCTGCATTTGATCATTTCCTCCAATGGGTCTGCCTTGCCTGGCTTCAGTGTATGTCATTGATCTCAGTCTGAATGCATTTTTATGTTCTTGAATGGCTTGGAGGTGGAGGTGTCTTCTTTTCTGAGTAGAAGGGGTGGGGAAATAGGGGAAGATGATGGGATGCAGGAACCAGGAGAAAAGATGGGAAGAACTACAATTGGGATGTAAAGTGACTATATGAAATGAAAAAAATAAAGAATGCTGGAAGCATCTTTGGGCTTGGATCTCTCTCTGGCCTCTGCTTACCATCCTGGACCATCTGGGACACAGAGAGCAAACAAACACAGGTGAGTTTGGCACAGGCCACAGCCCACATTAGCTGCCATCCCAAAGAGGACTATGGGACACCTAAGCAGCTTGTGGTTTAGAGCTCTCTCAGCCTTTTGTCCTGCCTGGATGAACTGGGACACAGCCAGCAAATGAGCAGAGCTAAGGTGTGCTCAGGCTCTAACACCCACTGCCCACCATCCTGAGGAGGCCGTTGGGGAGCTCTATCAAACAGCCTTTGGGTTAGAGCTCTCTTTTCCTGTTCCCAACCTGTCTGACACCCCAACCTGTCTGGCACACCTAGAACACAGACAGCAACACCATCATCGGAACCTCCAGACCTGCTAATATCAGAGACACTAGATGGCTAGACACCAGCATAAGAGCACAAGCAACAAAACTCAGAGCCATATAATACCACCAGGAACCACTGGTCCTACCACAGCAAGCCTAGCCTTGGAGATACTAACACCTCTGAAGCACAAGAAGATTTTTAAATCTGAGGTGATAAAAATGATAGAAGCCTTGAAGGGGAAAACAAATCTCTAAAGAAGATATAGGAAAATACATTGAAACAGATTAAGAAATTTAATGAATCCTATAAAGCATTATAAGAACATACAACCAAATGGGAGAAAGAAATGAATAAAACTATTCAAAATCTTAAAAGGGAATTAGAAGCAACAAAGAAAATACAGTCTGAAGCAATCCTGGAGTTGGAAAACCTAGGGAAGAGAACAGGAATTGTAGACACAAGCAACATCAACAGAATACCAGAGATGGAAGAGAGAATCTCAAGTGTAGAAGACATGGTTGAAGTTATCAATACATCAGTCAAAAATGATGAAGTAAAAAGTTCCTGACACAAAACATCCATGAAGTCTGGGACACTATAAAAAAAAAAAAAAAGAAACAAATCTAAGAATAAAAGAAGAGGAGGAAGAGAACCCAAGCTTGATGGCCCAGAAAACATTTTCAACTAAATCATAGAAGAAAACTTCCCCAACCTAATGAAAGAAATGTAAATAAACATAAAAGAAGCCTACAGAACTCTAGATAGATGGGACCAGAAACCAAAGTCCTCCTACCACATAATAGTCAAAACACTAAATGTACATGACAAAGAAAGAATATTAAAAGCTGCAAGAGAAAAAAAAGTCACATATAAACCCAAATCTATCAGAATTACACCTGACTTCTCAGCAGAGACTATGGACTCCAGAAGGGCCTGCATAGATGTCATGCAGACATTAAGAGACCAAGTATACCAACCCAGGCTACTATACCCAGCAAAACTTTCAATGGTAGACAGAGAACACAGGATATTCCAGAACAAAACCACTTTAAACAGTACCTAGCCACAAATCCAGCCCTACAGAAATACTATAAGGAAAACTCCAACACAAGGAAGCAAACTATGCCCAGGAAAAGACAGGAAATAAATAACCCCACATCCACAAAAAAAAAAAAGATACTACTACTACTACTGCTGCTGCTGCTGCTGCTGCTGCTGCTACCACCACCACCACCACCAATATCAAAAAACCAGTAGCTAATAATGACTGGTCATTAATATCTCTCAATATCAATGGTCTCAACTCTCCAGAAAAAAGACACAGGCTAACAGAATGGATGCAAAAACAGGACCTGTCATTCTACTGCATATAAGAAACACACCTCAGCAATAACGGTAGACATTACCTCAGAGTAAATGGCTGGAAAAAGGTGTTCCAATCAATCAGACCCAAGAAGCAAGCTGGAGTAGCCATTCTAGTACCTAATAAAATAATACTCATCAAAGGAAAAATACCCCAAGATGACATCTCAATCCTGAAAGTCTATTCACAAATGCAGGAGCACCTACAGTCATAAAAGAAACATTATTAAAACTTAAATCACACATCGAAACTCACACATTAATAGTGGGAGACCTCAACACCCCACTCTTTCTAATAGACAGATCAAGACGGAAACTAAATGCAAATAAGTTCATATTTATCAATCTGTACAAAACTCATATACAAGTGGATTAAAGGCATCAACATAAAACCAAATACACTAAACCTGTTAGAATAAAAAATGTGGGAGAACCTTGAGCTCATTGGCACAGGAGACAATTTCCTGAACAGAACATCAACACCTCAAGCTATAAGATCAACAATTAATATTGGAACCTCATGAAGTTGAAAAGCTTCTATAAGGCAGAGGACACTGTCAACAGAGCAAAACAACTGCCTACAGAGTGGGAGAAGATCTTCACCAACAAAGTGCAGCGAGTCTTATGGAAGAGCTGAGGGATAGAAAGAGATAGGAACTCCACAAGGAGACCGATGGAACCAATGAATTTAAGCACAGGGTGTGAGGGGTACAGGGTGCTGCAGAGACTGCAATACCAACCAAGGACCATATGCATGGTAAAGACTTAGCCCCTCTGCTTATATGTAGTTGATAGGCAGCTCTGTCTCCTTTTGGGTCGCATAATAGGATTAGGAGCTACTTCTGGTATGCACTCTGGTGCCCACTTGTTGAACACCTCTCCCTGGTGGGGTGGCTTTACCAGGCCAGAGATGAAGAGGATACAGGCAATCCAGATGAGACTTGATTGGCTGAAGTCTGATAATAAGGGAGGAGGGTTCCTCCTTTCTGAGGACTAGGGGAAGGTGTAGGAGGGGAATTAGGGAGGGATGTGCAAGTGGGAGGTGATGAGGAAGGGGCCACTAGGGAGGCGATGAGAGAGGGACTACTATCAGGATATAAAGTGAACAAATTTTTTTAAATGGTAGAATTTTTAAAAATAAATAAAGGATGCTGGAAAAGAAAGAACTCAAAGGGTGAAGTTATTCAGTTTTAAGTCTCAGATGTTGAAAACATTCCTTTCTAGGAATAGACCTAGCAGGCAGAGGTAGTAAGCCTCAGAGATGACAGGAGACATCAGGTGAATAAAAGATAATTTTATACATACCTTAAAAATATGAGAATAACCAGATATGAAAAAGTGCCATTTAGATTAGACAATCAGAGGGACATTGACTGTAATAATGGCTGCAAGACTAGGTTATCTGTAATATTTTTAAACTCCTGTGGGCTGAAGAACCAATTCAAGGACCTCAATGTTCTCTTAGTTTGAGCTCCCTTTTTACTGTCTGTAGAAATATAACATTTATATAAACAAAAGTATGAAATTCTTTTCACAGTGTGTTTGTAGGGTTTTATTTTCCCCTCTATAAGGATATAAATATGTTTGCAAAAACAAATATTTTAATTTATCAAGACATTCCAGTTTCATTTTGGGTTCTTTCGAAACCTAAAATAAATTCCTGTTTAATTTATTTAATGCAGTTACATATTTTTCAGATGACAAAGGTGAGTTTTCTCTGACAATCCACAGAGTCTCAACACACAGGCACCATTATCATAATGAAGCCAGCAGCCTTACTAAGCTCTGCATTTTCTTAAGATCAGTCAATCTCAGCAGAGGAGTCCTCTACCCTTAAGAAGCCACAGACTCCCCCTTATGAGGCTCAGCTGCTTCTCCCAAATTCTCTCAGAGGCTGTAGAATTCATGAAGAGCATCTAGGGGGTGGCACAGTATACACACTACATAAGTGTTAGAGCTAACTCAACTTCTGTAACAGAATTACCCTTAAAATATAATGGCTCATATTAAATACTTCTCCAAACAAGTAAATCTTTGTTTATCTCATGCTCAACAATGCAACATCAGATGGGAAGTGAATGTCACAAAAGAACTGCTCCACCTAGATTTCTTCTGCCTTATGATGCTACTATCCTCTAGGTGTTCCTCACCTGCCATGAGAGACATTGGCTATCCACCACCACTGAAAAACTGAAAGTAGGCAGTCAGTATAATCACTAAAGAAGTGATCTAGATGTTGGTCACATTTCCCACTGGCTATCAAGGCTGAGAAAAGCATCCAGAGAGAGACAGCTGTGGGCCATACTGAAACTGGAAGGTGTAGGTGGGAGTATATTCCTACAAGAAGGAAGGGGTGAATAGATAAGAAGCAGTTGCCTTAGCTTGCTTTAGTTATCTATAAGTGCTTCAGAAAGTTATGTGCCTAATCAATTTCACCCAGAAATGTTGTTGAATATTTCATCTGTAGCAGTGTGTTGGGCTCCACAAGAGAATTTGCATATGTGCATCAATGTTTTATCAAAAAGGTGGATGTAGTGTCTGTAGGGAAATACATTGTATGCATTGAAGACTGTCATAATTATATTAATCACGCCCATAATGACATAATATGTCATATGTGCTGAGTGAGTGCTGGGGAAGATACGAGACATTAATATTCAGGGACATTCCCTGATACATAGATGGATAGAGATGTGGCAGCCATTTATCTTTGCCTTATTCTACTACTGTCCTTTTTTACCCCAACACCAAAGGACCTGACACAGATTCAGTCATTTTTACCTTTCTGCCACTGGGGGGGGGGGGCAGGGAAGCATTATGTAACCTTTAAGAGGATAGATAGATAGATAGATAGATAGATAGATAGATAGATAGATAGATGCATATATGTGTGTTTAGATGTGATTGAAAACACATGCTTATTTGTATGCATTGTGACATTGTAACATAAATACATCTATGCTCACCTTTTGGTTAAGCTGCAGCTGAATCAATCAACTGCATCCTCTAATAGTGGAAACAGATGGAAACAGAATGAGCTTCTGAATCTTCCTCAAGGGCATTGTAGAAGATGCTGCACCCTTAACCAAAAACTGCTCAATTTTGCAACAGAGTTGGCCAATGTAGGCATAGTCCTATATTCTCACTAATTTTGAATTAATACTCTAGAAGCCAGCAGCTGACAATGAGCCTGAACAGTTGGTATCACACCTGAGGCCTCCTTTAAAAGACCATTCTCATCAGAGTCAAACACAGGAAGGATCTATTAGAAGGGGAAATGAGTACATTTTCTCTAAGATGACTTAAGTAGGAATTTCTCTCAAACTAATTAAGATTCTATTCTATTTCAGAAGCTAATGTTAGAAGCAAACATTCTGTTTGGGAATTATTTATAAATGAATTCAGAAGGTTGCTGAGCACTTGAAATGATACTTTTTGCCTAGTGGAAGCTCAATAAAAATGCTTGAAGAAAACAAATAAGTACAAAATAGTGTTTTAAACACAAGGACAATTGTTCAAGGTGAATGAATAGGGTGTACAACATTATATCTAAGGGACACGGAAGTTCTTATAAGTAGAACACATGACACTTTCTGCTGTTACAAACAACCTGATTTCTCAGTATTAAGCCTGTATATTCAGAATTTCTATATGTATGGAAAAAGAACATAGTGTAGTTTCATTTTATTCTGAACATATCTGGCATAATATTGGTTGAAAAAATATATTTAAATACACATTTTCTTTTCTTTAATGTGTACAGGTGTGTGATGCATGTGTGTGTGTCCATGTGTGTGTGTGTGTGTGTGTGTGTCACTATGTGTATGAGCATGCATATGCACACCACATGTACCAACACCTGCTCCGCTTAGGCCAGAGCAGGACTTCAATGTCTTCCTTGATCACTTGATCACTTTCTATCTTATTTCCTTGAGATACAGTTTTTCATTGAACCTGAAGTGATTGGCCAGAGAAATCCAACCTGCACAGCAAGCCATCTACCGAGCCATCACCCTTGTTCTTCAAATATACATCTTAACCTCATACATTAGATTTGATGTTCAAGCAACTGGCTTAAAAACCCAAAAATGCTAACATAGAATAGAAAAAAAATATATCTTTACCTGCTGCTTTAGTAAGCAGTAAAATTTTTCTCAGTTGTACTCTGAATGTTTCCACAATTTAGTTGGTAGCATGCCTGTAGAGTAGGCATGACGACCTGGGTTCAAACCCCTATAGTTATCAATTAAGCATTTAACACACACTGGAAACCCTAACACTTGAGAGGTAGAGGCAATGGATCAGGAGTTCAGTATCATATTCCATTGTATAAAGAGTTTAAATCCAACCTGGACTACATGAAATTTTTTCTGGAAGGAAAGAGAAAGAAAGAAAGAAAGAAAGAAAGAAAGAAAGAAAGGAGAAAAGGGGAGAGAGAGAAGGAAGAAAGAAAGAAAGAAAGAAAGAAAGAAAGAAAGAAAGAAAGAAAGAAAGAGTAGAGAAGCAGGAGGGAGGAGAGAGGAAAGGAGAAGAGAGGAGATGAGATCCAAGATGGTGGCACCTAACACACACCTTGTTTAATCAGCAGGACACCAGTGCCTATTCAAAAACCCAAGGACTGAACTGTGAACCACAAAAACATCAACACTGGTTACCCACAGGTTAGAGGGATCCAAAGTTTGTGGAACATGGTTGTGTCTAGCCTCTAGCCACCATGCAAAACCACAAAGCCCCCAGTCCCCACTGAAACAGATGCACAGCCTCACATGCCAGGCTGCTGGGCAGCTCTGTGCACTCCCTAATGCACAGAACTAGCTTCAGACTGACAAACCACCAGCATCTGTGAGTCCCAGCACTGACCAGACCCCACAGTCAGGATCACAAATGAATCTGATCCCTGGGCACCCAGAAAGGGCACAGAGAGAGCTCCTAGGTTCTCTAACAGCCGCAATGCACCCTCACACCTGCCATAAGCCTGGCTGGCACACAGCTATTGAACTTCCTAATGCACAGTACTAGCTTGAGTCTGTAAAAACACAAGTGTCTGTGGGTTCTAGTACAGAGCAGACCCCACATTCAGGATCACAAGCAGATCTGATTTCAGATCTCCCAGAACAACCACAGAGAGAGCTCTGGGGTTCCTAAGCAGCCACTGGACACATGCTGGACCCAAAACAACTGCCTGGCAGGCTGCTATTGAGCCCCCTAGTACACGAAACTAGCTTGAGACTGCAAAATCAACAGTGTCTGTGGGTTCTAACACTGAGCAGAGCCCACATTCAGGATCACAAGCAGATCTGATCTCAGATCACCCAGAAAAGCCACAAAGAGAGCTCCTGGTTTCCCTAATAGCCGCCAGGCATCCATGGACCACCACACACCTGCCTGGAAGGAAGATCTTGAACACCCTAGCCCACAGAACTTGGTTCAAGTGTGCAAAACCATAAGTGTCTGTGGGTTCTAGCACCGAGCAGACTCCATAGCTGGGATTGCAAGCGGATCTGATCTCAGGTCATCCAGAAAAAAACACAGAAAGTTCCGTGGTCCAAGCAGGCACTGGGCATACACTCCAACAAGACACATGACAATGGGAAGAGGTGAGAGGAATAACCCAAACAACAATCCACACGATCATCTGAACCACCAGACACTGAAACCAGCCAGCTCACACCACAACAAGCCCTGAAGATACTATCTCAGCTGACTCACAAAGAAGGACTTAAAATTGGAGGTTATGAAAATGATAGAGACCTTAAAGGAGGAAAATAAATCCCTCAAACTAGAACTGGAATACACAAAGAAAGAACTGAACAAATCACTTAAAGAACTACAATCCAACAGAAAAAATAAAATGAATAAAAGGTTTCATCACCTAAAACAGGAGATACAAATTATGAAGAAAACACAATCTGAGATAATACATGAAATGGAAACCCTAGAGAAGAGGACAGGATCTACAGACACAAGCATAGCCCATAGAATTCAAGAGATGGAACAAAGAATACCAAAGACAGAAGATATGACTGAAGAAATGGATACAGCAGTCAAAGAAAATGCTAACTCTAAAAAGCTCTTGACACAGAATATCCAAGAAATCTGGGACACTATGAAAAGACCAAACCTAAGAATCATAGGGATAGAAGAAAAAGAACACTCCCAACTTCAAGGTCCAGAAAATATATTCAACAAAATCATGGTAAAAATCTTCCCTAACCAAAGAAAGAAATGTCCATAAATATACAAGGAAGGCTACAGAATCCCAGACACTGGACCAGAAATGAAAATCCTCCTGCCACATCATAGTCAAAACATTAAACGTACAGGACAAAGAAAGACTATTAAAAGCTGCCAGAGCAAAAGACCAAGTCACAAATACAGGCAAACCTATCAGAATTACACCTGACTTCTCAATAGAGACTATGAAAGCAAGAAGAGTCTGGGCAGAAGTCATGCAGACACTAAGAGACCAGAGATGCCAACCCAGGCTACAATACTCAGCAAAGCTTTCGATCACCATAGACGGGGAAAACAAGATATTACATGACAAAACCAAGTTCAAAGAGTACCTAACCACAAATCCACCTCTACAGAAGATGCTAGAAGGAAAACTCTAGCCCAAGGAGTGTAATTTTACCCAGACAAAGAAATGAAGTAAATAATCACACACGCACAAAAACAAAAGAAAGGAAGCTCACACACACACACCTTCCACCACTACCAACATCAAAATAATAGAAACCATTAACCACTGGTCATTAATAGCACTCATCATCAATGGCCTCAACTTCCCAATGAAGAGACACAGGCTAACAAAATGGATGTGAAAACAGGACCTATTAATCTTCTGCATACAAGAAATACACCTCAGCAATAAAGATAAACATTACCTTAGAGTAACGGGCTAAAAAAAGGTATTCCAAGCAAACAGACCAAAGAAACAAGCTGGAGTAGCCATTCTAGTACCTAATAAAATAGACTTTCAACCAAAACTAATCAAAAGACTGGAAAGGACACTTCATACTCATCAAAAGAAAAAGACACCAAGATGATGTCTCGATTCTGAACATCTATGCCCCTAATTCAGGAGCACTCACATTAATTAAAAATAAAATATTACTAAAGCTTAAATCGTACACTGAACCCCACACTTTAATAGTGGAAGACTTTCCAACACCCCACTCTCACTAACAGATAGATCATCGCAGCAGAACTAACTGGAGAATCACTGAAACTAATAGACGTCACGAACAAAATGGACCTAACTAATATATACAGAACTTTTGACCCAAACACTAAAGAATTCACCTCTTTCTCAGCACCTCATGGCACCTTCTCCAAAATTGACCAAATAATTGGTCACAAAGCAAACCTCAACAGATACAAAAAGATTGAAATAATTCATTGTATCCTATCAGACCACCATGGATTAAAGCTGGAACTCAATAACAACATAAACAACAGAAAGCCTACGAACACATGGAAACTGAACAGCTCCCTACTCAGTGATATCTGGGTAAGGAATAAAATAAAAAAATTAAAATATTTCTAGAATTCAATGAATCCAAAGGTGCAACATACCAAACTTATGGGACACAATGAAAGCAGTGCTAAGAGGAAATTCGTATCACTAAATGCCTTTATAAAGAAATTGGAGAGATCCTATATCAACAATTTATCAACACACCTGAAAGCTCTAGAACAAAAAGAAACAGACTCACCAAAAAAGGAGTAGAAGGCTGGAAATCATCAAACTCAGGGCTGAAATCAATAAAATAGAAACAAAGAGAACAATTCAAATAATCAACAAAACCACAAGCTGGTTTTTGAGAAAATCAACAACATAGACAAACTCTTAGCCAAACTAACTTAAAGGCAAAGGGAGACTAATCAAATCAACAAAATCAGAAAAAAAGGAGACATAGCGATAGTGAGAAAATCCAAGGAATCATTAGGTTGTACTTCAAAAGTCTATCAGCGACAAAATTTGAAAACCTAAATGAAATGGCCAATTTCCTTGATAGATATCAACTAGCAAAATTGAACCAAGATCAGTTAAAAAAATTATATATATATATATATATATATATATATATATATATATATATGAAATTGAAGAAATCATCAAAAGTTCCCCAAACACCAAAAAAACAAAAACAAAAACAAAAACAAAAACAAAACAAGCAAAGCCCAAGGATGGATTCACTGCAGAATTCTACAAGACCATCAAAGATGAGCTAATACCAATTTTCTTTAAACTTTTCCACAAAATAGAAACAGAAGGAACGTTACCAAACTCGTTCTATGAGGCCACAGTCACCTTGATACCTAAACCACAGAATGACTCTAAAAAGAAAGAGAATTTCAGACCAATTTCTCTTATGAACATTGTTGCAAAAATACTCAATAAAATGCTCACAATCTGAATCCATGAACACATCAAAAATAATATTCACCATGACCAAGTAGGCTTCTTACCAGGTATGCAGGGGTGGTTCAATATATGGAAATCCATCAGCGTAATTTACCATATAAGCAAACTGAAAAAAGAAACCCACATGATCATCTCCTTAGATGCTGAAAAAGCATTTCACAAAATCCAGCACCCACTCATGTTTAAAGTCTTGGAGAGAGGAAAAATACAAGGCACATACCTCAACATAATAAAGGCAATGTATAGCAAGACTATCGCCAACATCAAACTAAATGGAGAAAAACTTAAAGCAGTTCCACTGAAATCAGGGACAAGATAAGGCTGGCCACTCTCTCCATATCTCTTGAATATAGTACTTGAAGTTCTAACCAGAGCAATAAGACAATTAAAGGAGATCAAGGAGATACAAATAGGAAAGGAAGAAGTCAAACTATCACTATTTGTGGATGACATGATAGTATACATAAGTGACCCTAAAAATTCTACCACGGAGCTTCTGCAGCTGATAAACACCTTCAGCAAAGTGACTGGATGCAAAATCTACTTTAAAAATCAGTATCTCTCTTCTATACAAATGAAAAACAGGCTGAGAAAGAAATTAGGGCAACTACACCCTTCACAATAGCCATAAATGTTCTAAAATATCTTGGTGTAACTCTAACCAAACAAGTGAAAGACTTATATGAAAAAACACTTCAATTCTCTAAAGAAAGAAATAGAAGAAGATATTAGAATATGGAAAGACCTCCCATGTTCATGGATTGGGATAATCAACATAGTAAAATGACCATCTTTCTAAAGGCAATTTATAGATTCAATGCACCACCCATCAAAATTCCAAGACAATTCTTTACAGACCTTGAAAGATCAATTCTCAACTTCATATGGAAAAACAAAAAACCCAGAATAGCTAAAACAATCCTGTACAATAAAAGATCTTCTGGATGAATCTCCATCCCAGATTTCAAGCTATACTATAGAGCAACAGTAATAAAAACAGCATGGTACTGGCATGGAAATAGGCTGGTTGCTCTGTGGAATCAAATAGAATATCTAGAAATAAACCCACACATCTATGGGCATTTGAGTTTTGACAAAGAAGCCAAAGCCATACAATGGAAAAAAAGATAACATCTTCAACAAATGGTGCTGGTCTAACTGGATGGCTACATGTAGAAAAATGCAAATATACCCATATTTATCACCATGTACAAAACTAAAGTCGAAATGGATTAAAGACTTCAACTTAAAACAAGACACTCTAAATCTGTTAGAACAAAAAGTGAAGAAGAGCCTTGAACTCATTGACACAGGAGACAATTTCCTCAACAGAACACCAACAGCTCAGGCTCTAAAATCAATCACTAATAAATGGGACCTCATGAAACTGAAAATCTTCTGTAAGGCAAAGGAAACAATCAACAGAACAAAACAACATCCTACAGACTGGGAAAAGATCTTCATGAACCACACATCTGATGAAGGGCTAATATCCAAAATACATAAAGAACTCAAGAAATTAAACACCACCAAGCCAAATATCCCAATTTTTAAAAATGGGATACAGAGCTAAACAGAGAATTCTCAACTGAGGAATATCTAATGGCTGGGAAACAATTAAAGAAATGCTGAACATCTCTAGTCATGAGGAAAATGCAAATAAAAACAGCTCTGAAATTCCATCTTACACATATCCAAATGGCTAAGATAAAAAACTCAAGTGATGGCACATGCTGGCAAGGATGTGGAGAAAGGGGAACACTCCTCCATTGCTGGTGGGAGTGCAAACTTGTACAACCACTTTGGAAATCAACCTGGTGCTATCTCAGGAAATTGGAAATAAGTCTACCTCAAGACCCAGCTATACTACTCCTGGGCATATACCCTAAAGAGGGAAGAGGGCTCCCCTTTCTAAGGACTCAGCGAAGAGTGAAAGGGGGTTGAAGGAGGGGATGGGATCAGGAGTTGATGAGGGGCATGGGATCAGGAGGTGATGAGAGAGGAGGCTGTAGTCAAGATGTAAAGAATTCAAACTGCAGAACAAGCAGGTAACTTATATTCCTAATCCCACTACATGGGAATAGCTCTGAGACTGGCTGAGATATGGATATCTATGCATAGACAAGGGTTCATGTTGGTCACAGATTCTCTATGACTTATAATTAGTGACCATTCTTAGTATGGCATGAAGGAAGATTTGCAGATGTCTTACTTCTGCTCATACAATGAACAGAGAACCAGCCTTAATTGCTCTGTACATCCCGTACACCTCATACAAGTAATTATGTTAGAACTATATAATGCTTGTGAGAAATTATGATTTCATAACAAAAGAACTGGACACTGACAATGGATCAGACCTGAGAGGATTCATTCCTTTCAGCTTGCTGGATGCTGGCATCCTGCATCCTCCATGTTCCAGCCCCAGGTGCCTCAATTGCTGTTACCCATCAGAACAGGACAGCTCCCAGGACAGCATTGTAGAAAGCATCGGATCCCCATTGGTCCAGCATTTCAGACTGTCCCACATAGGACTACTATTAAGCCTAAAATTTCGCAACATTTATCACATGGACCACCAATGCTATCCCTGGCTTGCTTAACCATTTTCCCCAATTTTAAAGGGCCCCTCCAAAGGTATTATTCACTCTAAATCATCCTGAAGAAACCTTAAGAGAATGATGTCCCAATTCCTCTAAGGGGGTTGGATAGGTTTCTGTTTGTTCTCTTGGTCTACAGATGCTTATTTTCATCGGGGGGAACTGGTTATAAGTTATTACTGGTCTTATATAGAGGGAAAGCTAGGTTGGACTCAGGGACATCTCTCTTTTCCTTTATCTTTCTTTTGTAGATAAAGAGATAGGAGCTGAAAAGAAAGAAAGGGGGATATAGAAATATAGAAGAAGGATAGAACAAAAGGTAGATTATTGAATCTACTCCTCAAATCAAGGCCTTAGTTGTCACTCACAAATAAGGTTATTTTTAATTCTTTGGTATAGAATTTTGTATATTGATGCAAATCATGGTCATGTCAAATACAAGTCTAATTTTATCACAAGAATATATATCCTAGGTCTAACAGATAGATATGACCTTATAGATATATAAGGTAAAATAGTTAAATAAGGTCTTCAAAAGTCTTAGAGACCTACTGAATATGGCATTTAAAGATGTTTTTATTAAAGATTCCTTGACAACATGAAAAATTAACTCCTGGCAACACCCAGCCTGCTTCAAAGAAGATGATGACTTCAAAGAATCTCCTTACAGAGTTGGCTTCAAATGTGGCAAACCAGCCACTGGGCAAAATGTCCTCCTTTCTGCCACAGACAGAATTCTGCCTAAAAATGGGCAAACTTAGACTCAGGCAGAGTCAATGGCCAAACTCTGCCAAGACAGGGTAAATGAGTTCTCAATAGTTCCAGCCTCACAAATATGTCTGTCAAATATATTGTGCTAGAAGGCCGAAGATGATGCTCCAACATTATAGAGTGTGTTGGGTGACTGTTCAGGCAGTAAACTGTCTCGGTCATTTTTTTCAATTTGGAAGTGCTGCTAACTTGCACTTCCTTTTCACTCAGGTATTTAAGTTTTATTCCCACTCAAGTCTCTCATGCAGTTGAAGACCAGATAGTTTAGTCTTACAATTAAGCTTAGTTGGTTAGGAGTTAAGATGTTTTTAGATCAAGATAGATGTTTTAAATTAATAGAAATGAGCTATAATAGATATTGATTTTCATTCAGAAATTTAGACCCAACAAGATAGGAAAGATGTTTACTTCAAGTTTGGCAAATATGAATAGCCAAATCATTATGAATATAACATTTATATAATTCCTGATTGTCCTGTGGTTCTTCCTGCTGTGTGTAGTTTATTTTATTCATGTGTAATAATATAAATGTATATGTTAAAAATGATAATAAATCATGAAAAAAACTTGTCTATGTGCCACATTTTTAATGAGTTTTTAACTCATAAAGGACCACAAAGTCTGTGGCCATGAGCTCTCTGAAGAAAAAATCAACTGTAGCTAATAGTATCCAAAGAGAGGGGAAAACAGTATTGGTCAATAGTAATCAGGAAATACAAATTGACCAGCAAGCCTTTTGTTCCCACCCTCTTTCTGCTATACTACATTGTGCCTGGTGAGAACCCCTACAGTAGGTTGTCTGGGTACCCCAAATCTCATGTGATGATATTATTTATCTGTGTAATCCTTTAGCTTATGTTTCTGTAGAGTTTGGGAATCCTTAAATTGACTGCACCTCATTTGATGAGAAAGTAGAGATTAAACTAATGATCAATTAGTCTTAGAAAAGGAAATACTCAGATTTAATGTTTCATTCGCTCTTCAGACAGCCAGATCTTATCCCTGATACCCTATTGCTGTGGAGTACTCGAGTTTTTGAGGTTTTATGATTTGATAACCATAGGTAAGCCAGCATTATGAACAGAGCTTAGGGTGTAAATTGTTTCTGTTTCTGTTGGAAGGAAGTCTCAGCCGTCTCTAAGTTCAACAGGGTGGGCTACGTAGTTCTTCTAACAAGCCACCACTTGCCACTGAACATGGAGCCTTCAAAATGTACTTAACCTTGATGGAGGGAAACCTTGTATCTAATAAACAGGAATAAAAATTCCAAATTACTGCAAAGCACTGCTGCAAGTGAGCTAGGATTCCAGTCATATAAAACCTCTGTTTACAGTAAGATGACGCCATGAATCACAATGACACGCTAAGGACTCCACTACTTACCTAGTCACATTCCGTCTATTTATATTATATAATCTCATTTTCATACAATCTTATTACACATATTAAAGCCATACTTTTCCTTGTACAGGCAAGATCCATTGATAAAACAATGACGTGAACTAACACCCTTCCTAAATAAAGTTGCGCCAGTACCACCGCATGTTAATGGACCTATTTCATTGTTAATGTGACTGACTGTTTATTGATTCTTGCAGGAACCCAGCAAGGGCTTCAGAGTACAATTTAGTTTGGAGAGCTCTGGGTCCAACATCTATGCTCAATTACAACTTTCAGAAGGGGCGATCAATAAAATTTAAATTGCTTATGGTAATCACAACTTCAAATCATTGGGATCAGCATAAGCAATCTGCTGACCCCAGCCAAGCTCCTAAATTGAAACCTGTAATGAGTGGTCATTTAGTTTGGGTCCATTCATATTATTTTGCAGGCAGGTGATGAACAATTAAAGATCAGTCTGCACCTTCCTTGCACAACATTCCCATCTGTATTCCCAAAGTATTAATATGCAGTAACCCTCAGGTTCACGCTTTTCCACTTCTTTAATGGCTATTCTGTATGAATAAGCAATTATATTTTCTATTAAACAATTTCAGTGTAATTGAATTAGCAGTTATAATATTGCTAGGGCAAGCAAAAGCTTTCCTAGGGAAAAATTAAGTGATATTGGGTAGTGCAAATTAATTTATAGAACTGAAAAATGTAACCAATTAAATAGAATTGCCTCAGCCTCCCCCTCCTCCAAAATACAATTAAGCAGCACATTGTTTCAAAGAGTATGTTTCAGAGCAATTTGTTTTCAATCATAATAGCTGTTTTTCATTCATTATGAAAAGCTGTCTATTATAATGAAAATTTCATAGGCAGTTTTCCTTGACAAAGCAGGTTGCAAGTTTAAACAAAGATAGCCTGCAGATTACTTCCTTGATATGGAGTCACCTTAGAATTACATTTTAATAAATCATTGAAAATAAATCTTCTGCATTACAGCATGAAGGGTTAGAGGAAGAAAAAGCAAATAGAGAGAAACAAATCAATGGAAATCTCCTGCTGCCAATATAATAATAGATGGACCAATGCTGCTACCTAAGTGTATTATGCACACACACACACACACACACACACACACACACACACACACACACACACACACACACACAAAGAGGAAATGTAAGACAAATACCATGGAATTCAACTGTCCCAAGTAAGATCTGAGGAATTACCCCATTTTAACCATTCATCATTCCTGCAATGCCTCCTGCAAGCACTTGGCTGAATTATAAACTGGGATGTTTAGGCCACTTTTCCTCCAGCCTAATGAGGTGGCCATCTTTGAATAAGTGCTAAGGCTTGAAGCACAGTTTCCAGTTTTTTCCAAAGCAAAGTGTGAGTGTCTGTATACATTTTCATCCAATATGGGTAGTCTAAGCCCATGTGATACGTGCATAAATAATTTCTAAAGCTGTTTAAAATTACTCAGAGCATTTCTAAATATCTCATAAGTAGGCAGTGCAAGACATTAGTAGTCAATATACTTCATAAACCTGATGTGACATCTTTTATTAATGCCTAGCTCTTGGAAGATCAGTGCAGAAGCTGTGAGTCTCTCCACAGGCATTCCACACAAAGGATGGGCCGGATACCTCAGAGGGCAGAAGAACTTCAAGGTGCTCACGCAGGAGGGAGAGGTCATGTTGGAAGTGTGAGAACAGGGAGAGAGCGCTGTGGGCCACCCAGAGGAGTGCTGCAGGGACTCTGCTATCTTGCACCTGCTTCTGTCCAGCCCAGCAGGTGGGACAGGACTCAGGGAAAATGGGGAGGAAAATTAAGGTTACTGGGACTCAGAATCTGAGGGGATAGATTCTTAGAGTTCATTGCCTGAGGACAGAGCAAGGGAGAGGACTTGAAATGGCTAAGTTTCTCACTTGGAAGGAATGAAAAGGGTTGATTCTAACTCCGACTTAGGCAGTAGAAAATGTAATTGAGATGTCTGGAGGAGAGAAAAAATACGTACACACATGTGCACACACACACACACACACACACACACACACACGTATGTATGGGAAGTGTGTTATGGGTGTGTGTTAATTAAGGATATTTCCAACACCCTGATAATCCTGTCCCCTATGTCTTTAAGACAGCAGTGACTGAAAAGTACTCTGAAGTACAGGCTGATGTTTACTTTCACATAGACCCATAGTTTTAACTTAATATCCATTAATTGTATGCATTAGTGGGGTTCCACATCTGCATGTATGACCCACTAACCAAACTCAGCCTGGAAGTTTGGCCATTGTTGTAGGGTGTAGAATATGTTCTTGAGAAATTTTTCAGAAATTTGAATCCAATAGTATATCATCTTTGGTTAGGTCTAAGATTTAAAGACTTGCATTGATTCTTTTAAAATATAAGATAATGATGGGTAGATTGACTCTTTCCTTCATCCTCAGGACCATCATGATGAACATGGTAAGTGTGCAGTGATTGCATGCCCCTCCTAGCCCCCAGAAGATATTTGACAAATTCCATTTCTTTAACAAACAGAGAGATCAGATTTCTCCCACTGAGGAAAAGTAAAAATAAATATTACTAGGGCTGATTTTTAAGAGCATAATAAACTGTTTTTATTTTAAAATTGTGAAGACATCACAGAGCCCAGCATGAATTTAGAGTAGAAATACTCACTTCTAAACACTTCTCTATGTCTGAAATGAAATGTACATAGAAATCCACCTGCTTAGGTGTCCATATATCTAGGAACATAGTATTTATAAGTTATATATTTTAGCATTCAACAACTTTGATGAACATAGTTTGTAGTTAAATAATAAATAGATCTATATACACAAGTACAAACAGCAAAACAATTCATGCATAGTTTGTTTATCTACTTTACTGTTAATATTTTAAATGTTTTTCATATTCTTTTATGTGCATGCCTCTTTCATGTACATGTGTGTCTGCACACATGTGTACAGTGCTGGTAGAGGTCACAGCTGTAGTCATTTATTGCAGAAGAAACCCTGGAAATAAGCACTTCAAAAGACTTGTTCTCAGCATGGCTTCAGTTCAGGGCCACCTCCCCTCACATTCATCCTTCTGTTAGATGTCTGATTTCCCCTTCTTGATTCTCCCAAGTGCTGTCTTACCTGGCTCTTCAGAGTTCCTGACTTTGTTTCATACTAACTACAAGTTTCTACGAGGCTCAGTTTTGAATCCCTGCCTTCCCCTAATGCACCTTTTTTTTTTAAGCGATAAACCTTATTTTTTTTCTTTTTTTAAAATTTTTTATTAATTTATTCTTGTTACATCTCAATGGTTATCCCATCCCTTGTATCCTCTCATTCTTCCCTCCCTCCCATTTTCCCCTTATTTCCCTCCCCTATGCCTGTTCCTGAGGGGGATTTCCTCCCCCTGTATGTGCTCATAGGGTATCCAATCTCTTCTTGGTAACCTGCTGTTCTTCCTCTGAGTGCTATGTCCCATGAAAGCCTTCACTTACCAGTAAACTGGGACAGAGGGGAGGACATCCTATTTGGACTCTAAATGAGAGAAGCATGGGAGAATAGCAAAGTAGAAGGATCCAGAGGGTCCTAGAAACCTACAAGTAGAACATTATGATAGGCAGATTTGGGCCCAGGGGTCCCGCTCAAACTAAGGTACCAGCCAAGGACAATGCAGGCAGTAAAATTTAAACCTCGACCCAGATCTAGCCAATGAACAGAACATTCTCCACAGTTGAGTGGAGAGTGGGGTATGACTTTCACACGAACTCTGGTGCCTCATATTTGACCCATAATGCACCTTTACCCAGAGATCTTTATTACTCAGGGGAAATCGTGTCCATGAAGATTTAGCCCTGACCTCTTCTTCTTCAGTTTTACAATTTAGTCTTTCTAGTCAAATTCAAATAGGTAAGACAGACAGGAGAAATCACATCATTGTTGTTTAATTATTCGACATACATCCTAGCAAAACTTCCAGAGGTTTTTCTATAAATGTGTGTAGTCCCAACATTAAAGCCTTATTAATTTAATATGACCATCCAAATTAATTCCCACTTAAACGTTTCCATCAACACTGTTATTACTAAGTTGCAACCAAGAAAATCTGAGTGCCACTCCCAGCTCTGCCGCTAGCAGTGTGATCAGTGGACAGATCATGAAATTGCCCTACATTTATGGGTAATAGTCAGTGTTCCCCAGAGGGAATTGATAGAATGTATATAGATTACAAAGGGGATATGTATTGTGTGGTACAATCAAGGCTGAGTAGCTCAATTGCCATCTGCATGCCACACGGGCTGAGAAACTAGTAGCTGATCAATTAAAGGAACCAGAGGTTGGATGTCTCAGCAGTCCGAGTCTGGCACAGAAGGCCTGGAGGTTTCCTGGAGAACTGCTGGCCTACGGTCCTCAGTGAGGCTGAAGGAGTGAGTCCCAGTGTTCATGAAGCTTCAGAGCCAAGATAGGGGTACTTACCAGCAAGAGACAAAGCAGGCAGAGGTGGGGAGTGGAGCAGAGCTTGCTTTTCCTCTGACCTCTCTACATCTTCCTTGTCAGAAGTTGTTGCTTACTGTAAGAGAAGGCCGTCAGCTCAGCCCTCCTGGAAATGCCTTCACAGACCTGCTCAGAGGTGAGATGACTGTCAAATTTAATCATTCCATGATGTCATCCCATCAGGAAAATACATGAGTTCCAAAGGGACCTTTCTGCTCCATCCTTGAACATATCTCTTCCTTAAAAGTTAAACTTGACATTGACTTGTGACTGCCAAATCTCACGTGTTGAATCCTACCTCACAACGGCTTCTGCATATAATCTTAGTTGTTGCAGATAATATGTTCAGGGAAATTTGGAGGCTGCAAGAAAAATACACGTGAAGAAGAAGGGTGAGACGGGAAACACTAGAGACTATAGACAAACTACCAGAGTGAGGGGATGGCAGATCCAACGCAGACAACATCTGTAGACGTGTGTGTGTGTGTGTGTGTGTGTGTGTGTGTGTGTGTGTGTGTGTGTGTGTAGTGTGTATATGTGCTAGGATAAACACCATGAACAAAGTCAACTTGGGAAGGGAAGGGTTTATTTCAGCTTAGAGTTTACAGTCTGTTATTAAAGGAAGTCAGGGTGAGAACTCAAGGCAGAAGCTGGAAGCAAGAGCCGTGGAGGAATGTCCTGCTACTTACTGGCTGACTCCCATGGTTTGCTCAGCCTGGTATCTTATACCACCCAGAACCACCTGCCCAGGAATGACACCACCCACAGTGGCCTGTGCCCTCCCACATCAATTGTTAATCAAGAAAGTGCTCCCACAGACTTGCTTACAGGCCAATTTGATAGAAGCATTTGCTCAACTTTCGTCAAGTTTCCTCTTTTCAGATGACCCTGACTTTTTTCAAACTGACAAAAACTAACCAGTAAAATTACCAAAATATTCAGTGTGTTGGCACTGTTGTTTATAGCCGACTTCTGATATACAGAAAAATGAATCATTGCGTTAAATTGCTAGACATTAAAATCTCAACAAAAGCACCTTTTAAGGAAGAACTTCCTATGAGTCACTTTTTCTTTGCTGTGATGAAACACCCAAACTGGGAGCTAATCCTGGCTTATGGTCCCAGATAGATAGAAGTTCATCATGGTGGGGAGGCATGGGAAAAAGGAGTAAGTACAGCAATAGAGCAGGAAGCTGAGATACCTGCACATCTCACAACACACAAAATTCAGAGAGAGTGAACAAGAAGCGAGGCAGGGCTATGACCTCTTAAAAACTAACCCCAGTGACATACTACCTCCAGCAAGGGGGCCCACCCATAGCCTCCCCAGACAATGGAAACAACTGGGAACAATTCTTCAAATGCATGAGCCTGATATTTCATATTCAAACCACCGTATGCTCCTAAATTTAACAAACTTTCACATCAGAAAGGCACCTAAATATATCCCCTTCCCTTTGAAGCGTAGGAGGGCACTGCTACCTCTAAATTGCCTCTTTCGGTTTTTAACAACTTCTTAAATGGGTTTACTGAGCACATGGGAGAAGCAGAAGGGATTTTCCTTGTCAGCATTCTGGCTTCCTATCAGAGGCGCGATGCCTCTGTGGAATTTTTATTTTTCTTATGCAGCAGCTATTCCCATTTGCTTTGCATTTGTGTGTCTCCTTCCATGAGGACGTGAGTCCTGTGAAGGTAGGTTTCAAAACACGTTCGTTATGTTCATTCTGTGTTGACGACGGTTTATATGATCCTAGTACTTGGCTGGGGGCAGGGCACAGGAAGATCAGACTCCAGGGTCAAACTTGCCTGGTGAGCAAACTCAAGCCAACTTGCTATATCTGAGATACATTCTCATAGAAAGAATGAGGAAGAAAGAAAAAGAGAACAAGGGGTGGCAGAGGAAGGAAGGAAGGAAGGAAGAAAGGAAGGAAGGAAGGAAGGAAGGAAGGAAAGAAGAAAGTGAGGGAGTGTGTGTGTGTGTGTGTGTGTGTGTGTGTGTATGAGAGAGAGAGAGAGTTTGGATCCCCCAGAATGATTTGTAACCTTAGCATGCCTACTAAGAGACGGAAGGTGGAGATAGGCCAATAGCAAGAATATAGCCCATCAGAAACCCTGGCGTATGCAGTGGTGAGCAAAAGACCCTGCCTCAAACAAGGTTGAAGATGAGGAATGATACCCAAGTTTGTCCTCTGACTTCTTCATACATGAGAACGTACCCACTTCACCTACGTATATCATACATTGATACATTATAAAAATAAAAGGGCCATAGAGCATCATGTTCAGTGGAGTGCAGGCAATAATACACTTGTTAACGTCTCTTAGGAATATCTTCAAATTTTGGCTACTTTACATAATTTAATGGAGCTATTAAGATCATTGGTTCTAGAGTTAAAGTGTAACAGATATGGACTAGCATCAGTGTCCATCTCTAAAGTTCTGTGAGAGTCAGTGAAGGAAGTACTTAACAGTTCTCAAGGCGAAGTGTGTCAAGTGTTAAACACACCCCGCTCTTGCATTCCTGTTAGTGCTATTATGAACAGTATTGGCAGCTCAGATCCCAGTGTATTAATAGTGCCCCAGATTTTCTGCAAGTTTTGTGCTAGGCATTTTTTAGATTTAACATTTTCTTTGACCGATGAACCTGTCTCTTCTATGGGATCTCCAACACCTGGTATTGTCTCTCCCATCTCTTGTTTTCCGTTGGTGATGCTTGTGTCCATAGTTCCTGTAGTTCTTCCATTTCTAGAATTCCTTCAATTTGTTTTTTTTTTTTTTTTTTTTTTTTTTTTTTTTGCTTCTATTTTCATTTTCAGGTCTTTAACATTTTTCTTCATCTGTTTGCATTTTTTTTTATTTATTTCTTGGCATTCTTTGAGGGTTTTATTGAATTCCTCCAATTTTTGTTTGTTTTTTATTTGATACATGGAATTTTTTATTTAATTTCATTTCACTAAAAGACCTCTATAACCTTCACAAATTTGATTTTAAGGTCATTTTTTGTGCCTCAGCTTCACTGAAATACTCAGGTCTTGCTGTCAGAGGATAGCTGGTCTCTGGTGGTACCATTTTGCCCTGGCTGCTGTTGAGGGTGTTCTTTCACATACTGCCATCTAGGTATCTGGGTATGGGGATCTTTATAGGTCTAGGTACTGATTTATCAGTTTGTCTTTGTTGGATGGTGTTTTGTTCCTTGGTTTCTGTTTCCTCTTTGGTCTTCTGGTCTTTGTGGCCTGTATTTCTGGCAGTTGCAAAGACTCAAATCCAATAGGGAGTTTCTGTCCAACTTGAGGACTGGACTTCTGGTCGCTAGCTTGGCCTTCGGTGTAGCAGGAGGTCCTTGCCTGAGTTGGGGTGGGATAATGTGATGAGGAGGAGAGTGGGGATTGAAGGCACTGAGTGATGGAGGAGGTCCACTTGTGGGCCACCTATCTGTGGTTCTGGGATCTGGAGTGTTATCTGGTCCATCAGGGAGTCTGCCTGAGTTCAATTGTCTGTGTTTCTGGCTTGTTTGACCTACACCTGTTCTGCAAACTGGCATGGCCTGCAACTGTTCTTCTCACTGCTATGGCCTGCTCCTAGATTTCAAAGAAAAGGTCCTTCCTAATAGAGTGTCAAGGCAACTGTGTATTTTGGGGGTGGGGGTGGGGTCAGTGCAAGGATCGATCTGTGCAGGTGCACACAGAGGCCAGACATCAATGCAGGTGTATTCTTTTATCATTATCCACTTTCTATTGAAACAGGGTCTCTTGATGAATGTGAAACTCACTTCTCATTCAGACAGGCTAATCATCAAGATCCTTGGGTTTGCATGTCTCTGTCTTCCAGCTCCCAGATTGCAGGTGCCAATCGCCATAACCTACTTGTTTTGTTTTTGTTTTGGTTTTTTGTTTTGTTTTGTTTTGTTTTGTTTTAGTGTGTGTGCTGGAAGCAGCACTTCCTGCAAGTGCTTTACCCAGTGAGTTACCTCCTTACCTCCTGATCTCTCACTTCTTACAGACACAGTGTACCTTGTCTCTATGCCGTTATAATTTGGGAGCATTCACTAGTATAAAAGGCTGTGAGGTTACAATCTTGCTTTCAACATAAACATGGAGTTTTCTCAGGAAACTTTTGTCACAGAGATGTAATGGGAACTAGGGATATACTGTAAACCAGTCCTCCTAATTTGATAGTTCATGAAAGGACAGAGGGAAAACTTTGCAGGTCTCCTCAGTTCTCAAGATTTTGTATACTGTCCACGTTTAGCTCCTCAGTCAGGCCTGCCATTTTATGTGTGATATAATACTGCTTAGGGTTATCAATCTTTAAAGAAGTATACCATTGCTTTATAGCCACTCCTGCTTTGCAATACAAATGACATAATTACTTGCTCTGGCTGGAGGGGGTCCAGATCCTCTAGTTCATTTATTAAATGCAAATCTTATTAAGTATTTTATCCTAAAATGGCTAATGCAGAAAGGGCAGTCCTCGACTAAGATGGACAACATGCCCAAAAAATAAATACTAGGCGAGTAATGAAACCTGAATTAAATCAGCCTACTGGAAACCAAATTGATTACTTATTGAAATATGTTAACATGGTGTAATGGGTAACTGCCAGAGTCAGATATACAATAATATTACATGAATCACTGTCAGATAATCACAAAGGTTTATAAGACTAGGCAGAAAGTTTAAAGCCTTTTCTGACCAAATCTAAATGTTTTTTTAAAAAATGTACCAGTGATTATCTGCATATTATATAGTCCAATTAAAATGACTCTTTGGCTTTTTCCAAGTCTCTCTCACTTTTTCCCCTCTTTTTCTTCAAAAGTCATTTGTCTGTTGACACATAGGAAAATGGGCAGGGCTTTTGGTATAAAACCTTCCCAGAAACTCTCAAAAATGCTAAATGCACTGAGCCTCTGCTTGCTCTGTTTTAAGATTTTGGCTTTTTTAAGTTGGTCTTCTGAATGGTTTTCTTTGATAAAATGGATAATATACAAAATATAAATTTTTGTATGCAACAGTATTTTGTTGGTAGAGTAACAAGAAGCTCTTGTATACTGCACTGCTGAAGCCCAGGATAATTCTGTTTCTGTCTGTGGAACTAGCTAGATAAAAAACGCCTCTTCAGAGTTCTGAAGAGGGTTAATCTAGAAGCTATACTGAAAGTAATCTTGTTAAATTGTTTGGTTGCTTCTAAGTATAAATGTTTAAAGTGTATCCATTACTATTTTCTAAAAAGATGGTTTCAGAGTCCAGTTCAAACAAACAATTTTCAATGTAATTTTGAAAACCAAAGTGCAACACCTTGTACCTCTCAATTACAGAACATTTCATGATTCCTATTCTCTAAGTCACTTGTAATTTTACAAGGTTAAAAAAAATAAAGCATTTAAAGAAAGTTTCTCAGCACTTAAATTGCCATAAGGAAAAGCTGAGTCAGAAAAGCAATGCAAATTCTGATAAATATATTACCTTTGAGCTCCATAAGCCTCAGTGTCCCCATGAACGTATTTGAAACACATCCCTCCAACCTCTCAGATTGACAAGGTATTTAACTATTTTGACTGCTGGATCAAAGAGAACTCAACAAAGAGAGAGAGAAAGAAAAAAAAAAAACCTAGTGTCTCATGCAGAGAAGAAAGTGTTTTCATTAGCACATCATGGGGGTGCCCCTTTGGATGTTTGTTAAATTGCGTTAACAGTTTGGTTAAGAGGTGATAGTGTGACTGTTTAAACTTGTCTCATTAATAGACTAGTGTGATTTGGAGTTGGATTTTGCAAGCCTGTTACAGTATTTCCCCACTCGTCTCCCCAGAATACCTTAGACGCTGTGTGTCTCCGCTGCTGGCTGACTATTATCAAGGCTCTGTTCTTGAGTGATTTCTTGCCCTAGGACTTCTCTTTTGTTTCAGTCAGAATGAACTATAAATGGTTCATTTTTTCCCAAGCGAGGGCTGTATCCTTGTATTTTGTTATTGCAGCAGCCCTTTGTCTTCTCTTGAAGGAGAAATGAACCACCATGCTTTCCAGAGATGCAGGCACCATGGAAGCATATTGCTTTATGTGATGAGAAATGTGGCTAGGCCCGAGTGACTAGACACACACAGACCCTAAGGGTTAGCCACACAACCAATAATTAACTTCTTGGAGGCTGATTACTTTCTGTTGCTTAGATGCAAAGCAAACAGAAGTGCCGTACACAGGATAAAGGCCAAAGAGCTGGATGCGTGTAAACCTCTTTTGGAAGATTTATTACGTGTCACAATGTGGCTATAACTTATTCTCATATGTCCCTCTTGGCACTTACCAACAGTGATGAAAATGGAGAGTCTTTATTCAAGGAACCCATGACTGCATTACTATTAAATTATTTGCATATTGGTAGCACAAAGGGAACCTAGGATGGCAGCCCCACCCCCACCCCAAGTTCCATTACCCTAACGCTCACCACTCAATAAAAGTTCCACAATGCCATTGAGAAGGAAAGAGAGTGATGGGACTTCTGCCTTGTGAGTCGTTCCCACAGTTACAGAAGGAGGGTGAGTGGCAACAACATGGAGAAGAGTGACAAGAAGGGAGGGAGGGAAGGCTGGAGGGATGGCTAGCTCCCATTGTTTATTAACAAAGCTAATTCTATGAAACCTTGGGAGTATGAGTGGTAGTGCATACAATTTTGCCACAAAACACAGAGCCCCCACTTGGTGTTATAGTTTACCCTGTATGCTGCTGTACTACTCTGATAAGCATTTCAATTATGGAGCAGTTACATCACATCCTTTGTCTTGCTTATACTTAGCTGATGACTGAATCAATCCAAGATAATTAATAACGCTTTAACTAATTATTCTTCAAAATATTTTTTTTTTAAAAATCTTCCCCATTAAGTTGTGATCTTCAATTCACCCATATATCCAAACAGCCTCTTTTTCATTAATGATATAAAATTTTATATGTAGATATAGTTACATGTTAATTATAATTCATTACAGTTACATTTCAATAATATAGTTCAATGTCACTAATTCTTAACCACTTTTTTCAAACATATGTAATTACATTTATGTATATAATCATGTAACATATGTATGTTACATAATATATTATGTGTATAATATATGCGATACATGTATATATTATATGATGGCTTTTAGTGAGAGAAGTTGGAATACATGAATTGATATGACTGAATAGGACCAAATGAAAATAAAAATATTTAATGGAGTGAGCCAGGTGGGAATGGATATATTATGTGAGGCTGGAAAATCAAGGGTTAGTCTCCAGATGAAGTCCCAAAGTGTCTGTACCATTTTATAAGGTCATCAAGGACACACTACTGGATGCTCGCTTGTGTCTGTATTCCCCAAGTCATAGTTAGTGATAGAAAATGCTGACATAGAGTCTGATTTGTCATTTGAATTGACATTTGCCATTTGAAGTGGAAAACCAAGTAGAAAAGATCTTGGAAGCTTCTTTGGAGGTTCTAGCAAGGGAGCGCAGCTACGCGTATACCCTTGACCAAAGACCGGTTCTCCTCTATTCCGGGAAGGTCGTCCTCTTTGACAGAGTATGCAGCTTCGGGAGGGACACACATGGAACAGAGAGGGAGGAAGGGGACACCTGCCTAGCCAGTCAGATCAGCCAAATCAACCCTGACAATCAGTGGGTTGACAGCCAGATTGCCCTCAATGAAGACTAAGAGCCACAGGACGTCATGGGGGGCGTGGCTCCATTATCAGCATAATACCTGTTGTTGTGGTTAGATGTGAAATGTCCCCCATGTGCTCATGTGTTTAAAATGCTTGTTCCTCATATGGTGGTGGCACTGTTTTGAGAAGTTATAAGACTTCAGAAAGTGGGGAAGACCTGAAGGAAGCAGTTCACTGGGACTGGGCCTTGTGAGTTATTAGTTCTTGAACAGTTCTGTTGTTGTTGATGTTGTTGTTTCTGAGTCCACCAAAATTTGCAAGCAAGCTCCCACTGGCTTCAAACCAATCCTGCTACCACACCTTTCCCAACATAGTGATGACGTCCCTTCAAATTGTGAGCCAGAATAAGCCCTTTCTCCCTTAAGTTGCTTTGTTACAGCAATGAGAAAATTAACTAATGTTATTGATAATGTTGGAATAGAAAGTATATGGGCACGACTCAACACTCTAGAGATTGTTTAATGAATTCAGCATCTCTGGAGACAAGTATAGGCAGGTGATCAATATGGTGACTGAGAATGACCAGGTCTATTTAAAATATCAATTAGCTAAAGGAGAAAATACTCTGCAAAGCCTTAAATAGTATAATAAGAGTTTCTGTAAAACTTCTCAAACTGGACTTATCTTGTTTGAATAATTATTCGCCAGGCAAGAAGGATGTCCCATATATTTTGGAAACAAGCTCTAAATTTACATTAATTCTTTGAGATCCAAAGCAGTGGAGTTACCTTAAGATGAGAGCACATAATTAAATCAAGAGTGGTACAAATGATTTCATCAGATGGCACAAGGTGTAATGAGAAAATTGTATAGAAGACCAGAGAAAGAAATGTCTTGAAGTAAAGGCAGGAGGGTAGGTATATAAGTATGTACAACAATTTTGCAACTAAAGTTAATTCTCATGGAAAGCACCAGTTATAAATGGATACTGAAGAAAACCAAGAACATAATCCTTAAACCCTGGATGGACACGCTGGATGCACTTGTAAAGTAGTGTCTCAGAAGCATGGCTCTGTGAGTTTAGGGCACCACTCTTGCAGATGCAGTATCCAGTCTGTAGTAGATCATTCTAACAATGGGATTCAGACCTCATAATCCCTCAATGAATTCTACAGTGTTATAAACCAAGAGTCACAGGGATTGAGTCAAGGTTCCCGTTGAACTACATCCTGTAATATCCCTTTGAATATTCAAGAAGTGCTTGAGTCTGAGGGGAAAAAAAAAAACATTCAAAATCAAGAGTCATAATTTTGTCGGTGGCAATTAATTGATCCCTATCAGAAAGATGAGTTAGGACCAGCCTTGCACAGTAAGGTGAATGACGAACACTCACGTATGGCTACTGGAGTGCCTCTTGATGCTTCTTTTTGGAAGGGTACATGTGCTTCGACTCCTTTGAGGATGGCATTGCTAGGGAAAAAGTGCACCTGGGAGTCATTTTTACCCAAAATGGGTGTAAGAGCAATTGCACTGAAGCTGAATAAAAATTAGATTAGAGTTCTAGGGACAGTAAGCACCAGTTGAGGTAATAGTTGTAATTTGCCCCACTAACTGCTTCCTTACCCACTTGGGGAAAGAAGCCTACTGAAACCATAAAGAAACCTCTCCTTAAGTGTGGATAAAAACATGGATCATTATGATAAAAAAGGAGTGTTATAGAGGCTGTGGCACAGTGTTCTGTAATCTCTCTTCAAGGAAAAATGGCCGTTTAGCTGTATTGAGTGGACTTGGCTGACACCTTCCACTTACAGGGCAGAAAACATATACTTCAAGCTGTGCTTTTCCCAGACAAGTTCTAAATCAATAACTAACAGAAGGCTTATGCCCTGGCTTGCTAAGTAATGGGAGACTCTTCAAATGGGCAATACTTACTTTAAGGTTCCCCGAAGAGTTATCCAAGCTTTTATCTACACTCAAGCCTTCTTCCTTCCCTTGTTTTGTTATGTTTTATAATACAGGGTCTCTCTTGTAACCCTGAATGGCTTGGATAGACCAGGATAACCTTGAACTAAAAAAACTCTGCTTGCCTCTGCCTCCTGGGTGTTGGGATTTTATATATATATATAGATAGACACAAGTTACCACACCCAAGCTTCCCTTTTCCTATTGGCAGTGTCATCAGTCTTGTGCCATTGCATTTGTCTCTATTCTTTTACATTTTTACAGGGTTTTACATTTTACAGGGTTTACCTCTTCCTTCATATATATATATACATATATATATATATGTAAATGTGTGCTATTTTCTGGCACACTGTGAAATGCATAAACATCTTTAGAGTAACAAAAAGGAACATATGATCTGAAGTTCTATATACAATAAAATTATTCTTCAGAATTGAAGACAAAAGGAAGACATTATTAAACAAAAGAATAAAAGACTATGAGAATGTGTTATCTGGTGCCTCATATTACAAAAGCTACAAAAATAAGGTTTATTTAAGGATTAGGGAAATTATCCAATGTTAAAAATGTATATGTAGAGAAATTTCCACTACACAATAGGAAAATATAAAGATAGACTGATTGACTTACTACGTAGAATAGTAATGATGACATACTATGTTTTTATTTCCATAGGAAATAAATGCAATATAAGAATAGTGAAGCATCAACAGAACAAATGAGAGGATTGAGTAGACAAGAAATGACAGAAGTGGCTTCTATTGTTTAAGATTATATAAAAATAGAAAAGTGAACTGTGATGAACCAACAAAATAACTATTAAAAGAATCACACAACAATGATACTAAAATGTGGAACTACTGAGACTGGAAAGATTTCTCAGTGATACTTGCTGCTTTTAAAAAGGACCCAAATTTGTTTCCCAGAATTTACATGGTACCTCACAGTCATCTTTGACTCCACCTTTAGGAGATCTAATATCCTCTTCTAGCCTCCATGGACACTGCACACATGTGTTGCACAAACATATACTTGAGCCCTATCCTGCCTCATCTCCCAGTCCCACCTCCTCTCCCTCTCCCAGATCCCTCTCCTCTATTCCTCAGAAGAGGATACTCCCCTTTCTATGGCTAAGCCATTAAAGAATAGGCTTACAACCAAAAATATAAGTAAACATTTTTAAAGTATAGCCAAAAGATACAGTTAATTGAGGGGCAATTTTTAAAAATGAATTTAACTTAACAAAACAACAACAGCAAAAATAAAGAATTTTTTTTGATGATCAGATGGAGCAATTGGAATCAAAAACTAAGATGGTGGACTTCAACCTAACTGTGTCATAGCTATATTCCATGTAAACTGACTAAATAAGATTGAAATACAGGGATAGCATCTAAAATTAACAAACATCAAACTTTTAATAACAATATTTGACAAAATTATACTTGTCAAAAACTATTGCAAGATACATTCGAATAATACAAAAGAATCATTAAATAAGAATAAATGTACGATTTTAATATTATAGATTGACAATATCAAGCGTTATCCAATTAAACTTATCAAACATTAAACAAATTAACATAACACAAAACTATATTTATTATTACAATTGAACAGTTTAATACCTTTTCAGTAATTGAGGATATAAGCAGAAAAATAAATAGAACTATAAAATACCAGATTTGCAAAGTTGCTAAAATATCACAAGACCATAGCTCCATTACTTCAGCAGCTGACAGGAACCATCAGACAAAAATTCAATATGAGAACCCTGTAGTAGCCAACACAACGCAGTAGTCCAGAATTTATTAGAGAAGCAAACCAATTAAGACGGCCTAGCACTAGGAAGAAGTGAGCAAAGTGAACATTCTTAACCTCTGTGATCTGGGTTTATTCCCCTTGTTTAGTCAAAGGACCTTAAGGCATGTCCACACAGAAGCCTGGAAGTTAATAACATTTATTCATAATCATGAAAGAACAAAATTCATTTCAGGAGGCAAATGGTAAGTAAAGTTCAGTAACAGAGGAAGTGGGGGTGTTATTCATCACTAAGGAGAAACAAACTAACAAACAGTGAAAAGACACAGAGGAAATGTAACCACTCATTACTAAGTCTAAGAAGCCAGACTGGAAAGGCTGAATAACACTTGCTTCTAACTTGCTAGCATTCTCTAAAATGCAAAACAATAGACAAAGATAGCAGTGATGACAGGACACATGATGGATCCAGCACAGAAGAGGGAGGCTCTCCTGAGGTCCTGCCCCTACCTGAAGGGCTATTGGCAGTTGAAGGCTGCAAGCAGAGGGGGAGTCACTTTTTTTTCACTTTCTTTAACAAGATGACTACTAACTAATTTCATAGGCCCCAATGAATGGCTCCATAGCAATGCACATAAAGTCAGCACTACTTGGATTAAGTGGTTCAAATAAATAGATCAAAGGGAAAAACTGAAGATGGTAGGGAGATGTGATGGCGGATCCTGTAGACAGTTGGATGGGGCATGAAGGATGGATATGATCAAGATACACAGTATAAATGTAGGAACCTTTTAAGGAAAATAATGACAATATGTAGATGTATTCCATCAACTGCAATGAAATAATTAGGGAAGTTGGAATTGGTTAAAGTCTTCATTTGTGTGTTACATTTCATGTAGTACAGAAATGTAAAAAGGTGTGGGGCCATCCACTTCAGTGTCACATCTGTGTTGACGGATGACTACTTTCATACTCAAGAAATCAAGGATTAAGCATTCACAGTTACAGTGTCAACTACCATGAATCTGAATCTCTACTTGGAAAAATGAGTAAGACTCTTAGACTGTAGTCCATTGGTGGAGACTGGACAAACACGATTTACAACCATAGTTAAGGAGGTGAGACAGAGAGGTTGCTCTGTGGTTAGGAGTGTGTACTGCTCTTGCAGAAGATCAGAGTTTAGTAGTCAGGACCCATCTTGTCTGTATGCAGTCACCTGTAACTACAGCCCGGGGGGAACCAATGTCCTCTTCTAGCCTATGACAGAACCTCCACTCACGTGTGGAGATTCACATACAGGCATACACATACATATAATAAGTAAATAAGTTAATTAATTACAACACAAGTAAGATTACTACACTCTAGATGAACCTTCACAGTCATTTGCTATGAAAATATCTATAAGATAAACAACTATATCTTTGGGGGTCTGGTATAGAAGACCTTGCTGAAGATCATATATATATATATATGTGTGTGTGTGTGTGTGTATGTGTGTGTGTGTGTGTATGTGTGTGTTGCTAGGAAGGAAGTAAAAGTGTTAGCAGGGTGTCTGATGTTCCCAAAACAATGAACACTATAGAAAGCTGAACCTCAGATAAGCTTGATCCTTCATTGTTGATGAAAGCAATGAAATGAGTCCTAAGCATGATTAAATAAGTTATCACAAGTGATTCCTAGCATGAGATGGAGGTTTGTGGGCATATCATCATATGTCAGTGGGGTCTTCAAACACACAAGGAAGATCACAGATTCTCTTATGCCTTGTACTCCTCCACCTTTAAAACTCTTTTAACTGGTCGCCATGGTACCCGATAGAACTGTTTGTTTACAAAAACAAAGAATAATTGCTTTGGTCAAGGCTATAGTGAACAACAACAACAAAAAATGATTAGAGACGTATCGTCCAATGCAGAATCATTAAGCAATTCCCAGACTAATCATAATGGGGTATAGGATCTGACTGGAAATCTGAGACCACTTCCCCATGTGCAGAGAGCACAGTCCTTTGCATTCTTTCTGAGCACACACACTGTTGACATATGGAAAGAGATACTTCCTCACATGGTTATTAATAACACAATGCCGTGTTGATTCTAAGTATAATGAAAACCTCTCTCCAGGCACACATTTTTTTACTATTCACTGCCTCATACCCCACACCCAATCCATTCAACTCTCTGCAACCATCCATTGCTCCACACAATCAGAAGCAAGTGTGGGTAGTTTCCTACCTGGCATTTTTACACACCATACTTTTCCCATACAATTTATTTCACACAGAGAAGTTTGAGATTCCATACCTTTCATCTACAAAAAAATATCCTCTGCTGTCAGACTCTTTGAGCGGTATATTTGACAAGCTTTCATGTCCCATCTTTCCCATTAAAAATCTGCACCATGAATAAATACTGCCCCCAGTAGTTAGTTAAAATAGTATCCTGCCACCTCTCAACCCTTTTGCTCACACAGTAATCTGAGCCCAGTGCATTAAGGGAGAGATCAAAGGGACACAGCTGTTTTATGTACAGTAGGTGCAGCTAGCTCATTTGTAAGCCACCCGAGATAAGGCATGCAAACCATGAGCTGTGGCCTCTCACCCACAAAATCGAGCTCATGGTGAAATGTGTGTGTGATACACAGAGAAGATAAGTAGGAAAAAAATGTCAAAATCAACAGAAAGAAGAAGAAGTAGTTCACAACTAGACTCAATATAAACATTTCTTAGACATTAAAATGGCATGGCATTTATAATGAATAATTAGGTAAGAATTTAGATTTCTTGGTATGTGCAACCATGGGAAACAAGCATATTATTTCTACCATACCAAAATGGGTCAAACATATATGTCATAATGTATCCTCTCTTTAGATTAGATTAGCCCTAATACTTCCCTGCTGAGCAAACCTCTGAACCCACCTCCCTTTTATTTGAATTGGATTTGTCTCCAAAGTTTTGAATTCCATAAGAACAGGGTCTAGATCCAACACCAATTCTTCTTAAGAAGAGGAAAATTCTGTCTCTCTTTCTCCCTCTGTCTGTCTCTCTGTGTCTCCATCTCTGTTTCTCTCTGTGTGTGTCTCTTTCTCTGTCTCATTCTCCCTCTCTCTCTCTCTCTCTCTCTCTCTCTCTCTCTCTCTCTCTCACACACACACACACACACACACACACACACACACACATTGTCAATGTAATTTTATCCCAGTGACTGAATGTCACATTTCTATGACACAATAGTTTTTAAGTGTTGTAGAGCATGGCTCTATACTCTAGTATAATTTTGCCTTCCATGAGCAGGCAAAAGTTTTGGAGTGAAATGCTACATCAGAGAAGCAAGCTCGTGAACACGAATCATTCTTAACACAACATAAAGCCCAAGAAGACAGCCTAGGACTCAAACGACATCCAGAAGTATTTGAAAACACATTATATAGTTTTTAATATTTGTCATGTAATGATAAAATGTCTTTATGAAGATGGTGGGAGATGTTAACTCATCTGTTTTCATCCAGAATTCCATCTTTTCTCATTCATACACTTATTCCTCTCTCCCTAGCGGTGTTTGTGACTCCCCATCTCAGGGAATGTTTGCAACAGAGTGAGAAAGTGTCAGATAATCATCCAAAATGCTTAAGTTATGAACAGAAATTGTGTTAAGTGACCTGACAAGGAAACAGGATGGTAGAGGATGGGTTTCCCTTAAGAATGACCAGGAGTACACATGATATAGCTCAATTGACAGACTGCCTACCTGGTATTCCACAGGCCTGTGGTTCAATGCCTAGCATTGACATTAACCAGCTGTGGTGATGTACACATCCAACTGCAGCACCTTAGAGGCAGAAGCATGAAGAAGATGAAGTTGTCCTTGGCTACACAGTAAACTCAAAGCTAGCCAATGTTACATGAGACCTTGTCTCAACAACCTAAAATACATATAACACACAACAACAAAAAACAACCAAGCAAAGAGAACTACCCAAATGAATGTGAGGTGTTTTCCTTGGGCTTAGAAGTCTGAAGTCTACAGAATATCAAGTGTCCAGAAAGCAGCTTGTGCAGCATTTCTGGGAGGAATTCCTGCTTGCCATCTGACACTGGGCAGGTTAAGGCAAGGTGTCCCCTGGCTTGCCAAAAATACAAGTACCCCAGCCTTGAAAAACTGAACAGAACCAAACCCCCATCTTGCTGCCTAGGTGCCTCTGCTAGTCACATTGATTCTTTTGGGCTTCTATCCAGCACTCTGAAACAGAGAATTGTCATTTGAGGAAATCTTGTCTATGCTCTCTCTCCAGAGTATCAACAGCTCAGGTCCTCTGCTGTGGTTTATAACTTGTCTTCTTCCAGGAATATTTCCTTTTGACCTGTTCTATTCTAATGAAGCTTCCCAGGGTGACCTTTCTTCTTACTCCACGATTAGTCTCCAGAATATTCTAGATCTCAACAGGCCCTCCTTTCTCTGGTTGATTATGCTATTTGTTCATTTAAATATCAGTTGAAAAACTTTTAAGTTAACTCTATTAGTACTTAGGTATTTAAGTGTCTCAAACTCGTAAGATTCTCCAGTTAGATTTAAAGTTCTTAGAAGGTAGTGGTCATGTCATATAGCTCTTCATGTAGCCTGGAGTGCTTTGAGAGGTGTCGCATGTCTTCTGAAAGCAGAGATGCAGAAGCCAGAATTCCTAAGATCAAGTTCTTCACTCAAGCACTGCTTAGATCCATGGCACCAGACCACTTATTTAGCTTTATAAAGCTTCAGCTTTTTCTTCTGTATAATGTAAGTATGATTACAGTAATTATTCAATATGACTGTCACAAAAGGAATGAATTAACATCACTAAAGTTTTAAAACAGTATCTAATACATATTGAAACTTTTCTTCATGGTATGAGGCTCCTTAAGAACCAGAAATAAATTGAACTTACAAGAATCAGGAAGCTCCTGAAAGTTACAAGAACCAAGGGGCCTCACCACTTGGTAATAAAAGCAATAAAACCTGCTGATGGAAGAGGTTTTCTGAACGTAAAACTACATGCAAGTTGCGTGGGGAGCTGCAGTGATTAGGCTTTTGTGAACCTGTGCTGGGATGGACTTTTCAGTGATACAGGTGCCCTCATTCAAGTCATTCAAACTCCTGAAAGCAACCCCATGAAATTCAAACTCCTGAAAGCAACCCCACGAAATTCAAACTCCTGAAAGCAACCCCACGAAACTCAATTGTTCCCTAGGATGGGATCACTTCTTAGGCTTGTCATTGGTGCTGCATCTGGGATAAAAAGAGATATTTGTTCACGTCAGGCCAGAAAAAAAGTCACACAAGAGCAATAATAATTTTTATTACTGTCACTCATTTTTTTTTTTTGTTTACATTTTCCCTGGGAATGCCTTCCATGATTTTTGGTGGAGCCCACTTTCTTGGGAAAATGTTTGAGTCTCTGTTTAATGCAATGTACCGTTCAACATAACCTGTGGACTGAAGACATATGCAATGCATTCCTTTCAGTCGCATAGGAACGTAAACTTTTCTCTTGGGGCACAAAATTCCAGTGTGATGAGTGAGATATGACGTGACCTAACGAGACCATAACAGGACCTGCCTTGCAGTCTTCTGCCTCATCTCCAGAAACTCCCAAAGTGCTTTTCCCCCAGGAAGCACTGGATGAATATAATGAATATAAGATTGATTTCTCCTTCGTTTGTTATCATGTGTTCTGTATAATCTTAAGAAAAGCAAAAAGCTCAATTAGCAAAGTCTTCTTGCTGATGGATGCTCCATGTCCACCATGTTGACCTCTGCCAGTGAAACTGATGAGGACATATCACCATTTTAGTGCAGCCAGAAGGTCCTAAAAATAATCCCCAAGAAGACTGTGTTTTATACACACACGCACATGCTTGCATCAGAGTAGAAGTAATTCCTTCAATGTTCTCACATGGGCTCTGCCTTTTGGTGTTTCCTGTGGAGATCTTGTTACTTCTAGGCTATTGAAAAAAACTTAGAGACATTACTAAGTTGATCTGAACTAGTAAGGCCATCAAGACAGCACATCTGAGGCTGTGCCTTATGATACAATAAACAACACAAGCGTTTACAGATTTTAACTTTTCACACTTAAGCCTACCTGGTTCTTTTAGCCATTACTTTTCTGTGAAGTTCTGGATTGCAATTTTTTTTTACCACTTTTATAATGATAGCTCTGGCTTGATTACATGCCTGGTCTTCTTATTACCCAATCTCTAGGACTGAGCATGTCAGAAAGGATCAATAAAGATGTATTGAATGTTGAATAGATGAAAATTCCTCACTATGAATGCTCAAAATGGTGAAGAAAAAAGCATTTTTTGCACTGTTTACAGTGCAAACAAACTAAAATCCAATCAGTATTTGATTGAAATGATGCATGATTATCCATGAATTGAATAAAGAAAGTTAAAGTATGAAATTTAAGGTAAAAGTTTGTTTTAAGCATATTCACTTGGAATTATAAAAATCCCCAGTCTGTAGGCTGTCGCTTAGTTCTGCTGTCAGTGTCTCCTGCCTTACAGAAGCTGCTCAGCCTCATGAGGTCCCATTTATTAATTGTTGACATTAAGGCCTGGGCTGTTGGTGTACTGTTCAGGAAGTTGTTTCCTCTGCCTATGTGTCCCAGGCTCTTCCCCACTTTTTCCTCTAACTGAATTAATGTCTCTGGTTTTAAGTTGAGATCTTTAATCCACTTGGACTTGAGTTTTGTGCATGGTGACAAATAAGGGTCTAATTGCATTTTTCTACATGTAGACATCTGGTTAGACCAGCACCATTTGTTGAAGATGCTATCATTTTTCCATTGAATAGACTTGGCTTCTTTGTCAAAAGTCAAGTGAGCAAATGTGTGTGGATTCATCTCTGGGTCTTCAATTCGATTCCATTGATCCACCGGCCTATTGCTTTGCCAGTACCATGCTGTTTTAATTACTGTTGCTCTGTAGTACACATGATATTCTCCACCATTGAGTGGAGAGTGAGATCTGACTCTCACACGAACTCTGGTGCCCCTTTTCTGACCACGTCCCCTGGATGGGGAGGCCTGGCGGTACTCAGAGGAAGGATAGCAAGTTACCAAGAAGAGACTCGATATTCTAAGAGCATATATAGGGGGAGAAGGTCTCCCTCAATCACAGACATAGGGGAGAGGAGAAGGGGGGAAGTGGGAGGGAGGGAAGAATGGGAGGAAACAGGGGAAGGGCTAACAATCGAGATGTAATATGAATAAAATAATAAAATGGAAAAAAAGCGGTACAAACATACATGCAGGCAAAATGTGTATAGCATACACTTAAGAAAACTGAAATTGTGGAAAAAATTAAACTAAGTTAAGTATTTAAAAAAAATCCCCAAAATGCTTAATACTAGGATTACAAAAGTCTCACTTCTGTGGTATAAGGGTAAATCTGGAAAAAATATAAAACATACTTTATAAGTTTACCTAATATAAATCCACATGAAATTTCATGTACTTTCTTACAACTTTTATATTTTCATACAATTGAGATAATGACATAAAATCGAAATTAATTAAGTATCAATAACAGAAATGTTATTGCCACAAAATTTTCTAGATCCCAGGCCTGAAGACAACATCTAGGACACTGGAATATGGAAAATGCTTGATAAACGAGTCAAGTGTTTTTTTAAAAATGAAGTTCTTGGTGAGAATAGAGATATCTGTTTTGTTAGATATACTTAAAAGTGGATTCTAGATGCCCAACCAAAGAGTTGCATAAACTTGCCTGATTATATGAATAAAAATGTAAATTCTCCAATGTCCATTGCTTATGTTCTTTTAGGTTTCATAAGGAAATTGTTTTTAAATTCAAACTAAAATATGATCTATATTTATGATAAAACCACATTTGCATTCTGTTGAATCACTTTATTCTTAGGGTCCTTAGAAGTCCAACATGCTGGATTATCTCACCAAAAGAACTGAATTCTTCAGAGAAAGGGAGGTGTGGGGGAGATAGTATGAAAGGTGAGGAATTAAAGATAATGAACGTCTGTTCAATTAAAATGATAATAAATCTTTGAATCATCTAGGGATTTAATGAAACAGGATAATTTCCTAGGTCCTTCTCTGATGCCTCGTGCATAGACCCTAGCCAAATCTAGCTAAAGCGTGTTTAAAAACGAACGTACACAGGCACACTCACACAAATTGAAATTAAACAAATGAGAGTGACTTGGAAATATAATGAGACATAACAAGTGATCATAACACACAGCAATTTCCGTTGTTTAATCTTTTGTTTTAAAACTAGGAAGTGGTTTAGAATGCTTCATAGCTCAACTATATGACAATGTAGAATGATTCGCAAAATGTGCCTCTTACTCATTTGCATAGAGTTTCGTAATTTCTGCACTGAAGATGTAGTCTCAGCAGCCATTTCATTCTTCCACTCACGACTCATTCACTTGTCTACTAATCTCCTATTGGTGCAGAAGTAGCAGGGAGTCCATGCACAGCACTTTCATTGGTCTGTATAATGGGTGTTATCATGAGGGCTAGAAAATAAGGGGACATAGTACACATTAGTTTTGGAGAAGAAAAACAATGTTCACTGAAACAGAGAAAAAGGTGTTACTAACAATATAAATAATCCAGGACTTAGAAATCGGTCATTTATTTACTCTGGATGAGATGGGAACTTAGCATAGGTTACTGGCTGGTTCTTTCAAACATGACATTGCAGATATAAAAGACAAAATAGTAGAAGCATAAGTGTAAGAATCAACATTTAAGTAAGTCAGAAGTCTCAGGGAAGACTGAAGGTAGCCTTGAGTAGGGATGTGTCCATGGTGCTTAAGGAGTGTATTAATTTGACTAAGCCACAGAATGCACTGATTTCTTTGGTCAGCTATTATTCTGGTTGTTTTGAGATGAGCCTGACATTTAAATCTGTAGACTGACTAAAGTACACAGACCTCCCTAATGTGAGTGGGCCTCTTCTAATTAGCAGAAAGACTAAAAAGAGTAAAATGGATGATAAGTAAAAAACAGAATTTTTTTCTACGCAACTTAGAATTGAGACATAGGCTTTTCTGGTTTTCAAACTTAAATAGAAGTATTTGTCTTCTTGGGTCTCAGCCATGCTGGTCAATAGGCAGCAACTATACCATCAGTTCTCCTGATTCTTAGACTTTAAGCTATATCTGGAGCTACATGGTCAATTCCCCCTGAAGCTCCTCTCACCAAACCAACACAGGTCTTGAAATCCCACAATCTCCAAAATCACAAGGTCAATAATTTATCAAATAGCTACATTTACTCACATCTCACTAGCTCTTTTAAGAACCTGGATTAAGAGAGAGAGAGACAGACAGAGACAGAGACAGAGACACAGAGAGAGAGACAGAGACAGAGAGACAGAGACAGAGAGACAGAAAGAGACAGAGAGAGACAGAGACAGACACAGAGACAGACACAGAGACACAGAGACAGAGACATGGACAGAGACAGAGACAGTGTCAGACAGAGACAGAGAGGGAGAAAGGGAGAATGTCAATGTGGTGACAGAGTAGGAGTGGAAAGAAGGGCAGGCTGCTGAATGATATATACTCTGTTGCTGTGACAAAACACCATAACCAATGCAACCTGTAGCCAGAAGGGTTTATTTGGGCTTATGGCTTGCAGACAGACAATTCCATCACCAAGGTAAGGAAGCATAGCAGCAGATAAGCATGACAAGCATGAAATCTGGAGAAGAAAACTGGTGGCTTACATCTTGAACCACAAGCAGAAAAGCCAGAGAGCCCACTGGAGACAGTGCGTAGCTTTTCAACTGCAAAGCCAACGCAAGTGGCATACTTCTCCTTGTGCCAACAAGGCCACCTCTCCTAAGCCTCCCCACATAGCACCATAAACTTGGGACCAAGTATTCAAATATCTGAGTCTTCAGGGGGATGTTCTTGTTAAATCCACTACAAATAATTTTTATGCTTTACTATTGGCTTTCTATACTTGCCTTTGAAGGAGTCCTTACCTGACACATTACTAATATGATTATGAACACATTGCCTCACAGCTTAGGGGGATGACTTATTTATTTAAGCCCACTCAGCTTAAGGTAGGCCCCATTTTCTGGTAGAACGATGTGACATGCTGAAGTTGTCGCTCTAAAGAGATGAGGTAGTTTCTTGTAGGGTGCAACCCTTCATCTCTACCGTAAGTTTGCCAGAATAATATGTATTTATAGCACAAGTCAAGAATCCTATTTTTTAAAACAATATGGTCAAATGATTCTTTCTAATGAAATAATCACTATTAAAAGTGGACAACAAATAAATCACATAGACTACTTGAAAATATATAACATAAAATAGATTTCTCAAGTAGGTTAGAAAAGAAATTTTGAAGGATCAATGAGATGGCTATGAAAGCAAAGGCACTTGCCACCGACACTAATAACCTGTTTAATCCCTGAAACACAAATGGAGAAAGGAGAGAGAAAACTCCTACAAACTGTCCTGGCATCTACACACACACAGAAAGAGAGAAAGAAAAGAGAGAGAGAGAAAGAGAGAGAGAGAGAGAGAGAGAGAGAGAGAGAGAGCTCACACATGCAAAATAGTTTTTTAAATTTCAAAGAAAAAAGATTTTGTGATTCTCTGGGAATAACAAGTAAATAATGTTCATGTTTAAGAATAGGATGCTCCACCCTACAAGGACATTTGCTCAACTATATTCATAGTAGCTTTGTTCATATAAGCCAGAACCTGGAAAGAACGTAGATGTCCTTCAACTGAAGAATGGGTAAAGAAACCATGGTACATTTACACAATGGAATACTCCTCAGCTATTAAAAACAAGGAAATCTTGAAATTTGCAGACAAATGGATGGAACTAGAAACAATCATCCTTAGTGAGGTAACTGAGACCCAGAAAGACACTCATGGTATAGACTCACTTACAAGTGAATATTAGCCCAATATAGATGTCCTCTGAGAGACTCCACCCACTAGGGGACTAGGACAGATGCTGGATCTCACTGTTGGACTCTGGGTAGAGCGCTGAGAGCACTATGTAAGAATGGGGAGATGGAAGGACCCAGAGGGCTCAGGAACCCCACAAGGAGACCCCATCAAGGCCAGCGGACCTGGACCTGCACAAACTGTTGCACCAACCACGGACAATGCATGCAATTAATCTAGACCCCCCCCCCCCGTTCAGATCTAGCCAATGGACAGCTCATTCTCCACAGTTGTGGAAAGAGTGGGGACTGCCTCTGACTTGAACTCTGGTGGCCCCAATTTGATCACTTCCTCTTGTGGAGAAGCCTGGCAGGCACACAGAGGAAAGGGAAGCAGGCTATCCATCTGGATGAGAGCTGATAGGTTATGGTCATATGGTGGAGCAGGAGGTCCTCTCCTTCCAGAGGTCTAGGGGAGGGGAATAGGGCTGAAGATGGAGGAAGGGTAGGAATGGAAAGATACAATCAAGGGAATAACAATCAGAATGTACACTGAATAAATTATAATAAATTAAAATTTAAAAAAGAATAGGATGACATAATAAATATTGAAAAGTGAAAGAGTATGAATGCTGAGAGCAGAAAGGAATGGTGTGGAAAGACTCCACTCCAGGAGAAGAGAATACCTGCTATGAATATCAAAATAATAAGATGATTGTAACCACCAAGAATAAAAAGAAGAAGAAAAAAAAAAAGGAAAGCACTTCAAGCCATCTGATAACCTGGATGATAACTTTAAAATACTCAAGGAAATTGAAATTGATTTTGAAATCATCAAATTATAATTTATGTGAGTAAAAAATGATAATAATGGAACTGAAGGTTTCAGACATACAAAGTAAGAAAGAATCTCTCTTTAAAATACAATGAAAGAAAGAAGCATAAATATAAGAACAACTTAGGAGGACCTGCATTTACCAATACTTAAGTGACAAACTTTATTGTTTTCTGAAAAACTCAAAGACATTTTTTAAAGTAGAGAATCAAAAAGATATAAATGTTCCAAACAATGTAGTTACAGTTGTTGACAAGAAGGCACAAACTGCCAGAGGAAATGTTCTCAACTATATGTTGCTCTTCTTAATGACAGTATAGAAATGGAAAAAGTTATAAACAACATAATTATGGCAAATTTTAAGATTTAATTAGGAGTAAGTAAACAAAACTTGAGTGTAAAAGGAAAGCCGTGCTCCCTAGAGTGAAAAGTAACATATATGGATTGTTAACTACCTAATAGAAAATCCAGAAAAGGCTTTGGATATAATGCTTTCATGTAACAAAAAAAAATCAGTAATTCTGTATGGCATAACAGGACATGCTCTGTCTAAGATTTTTGAAACTTCTATAGTTGAAAAGTAGTAGCATGTTGTAAAAATGCATTACCATTGAGATTCTATAGGATAGTTCACCATCTGGTGAAAAACTAGAAGTAATAAACCTACCCAAAAAAGCCTACAAGGAAGACAAAAAGGTCGACACAGTCCCATAAAGATAAAAGAGGAGTCCTTACATACCCAGAAAGTTAAGTCCAAGAGCCATCCCAACTTACTCCTTCTCCAGAACAACTTAGGAAAGGCAATCTTATTGCTAAATCAGTAACAAGAAATAAATAGACAAAGCTGTAAGAAACGGCACTAAAATCAGAATATCATCAATTAAAAGCAAATCAAATATTTGATATTTAACATCCAAAATTTAACAATATTTAAGTTGAGCAAAAGGGAAAAAAGGTAAAATAAATGTAAAAGACCTTCTGCATAGGGAAACTTTTTTTAAAGTTATAGAACCACAAAAAAACTTGCCAATTACAAAAAGTTTACACCCATGGCCCACTTTTTTTTCCCAAGGCAGGGTTTCTCTGTGTATCCTTGCCTGTCCTGGACTCACTTTGTACACCAAGCTGGCCTCGGTCTCACAGAGATCCACCTGCCTCTGCCTCCTCAAGTGCTGAGATTACAGCTGTGTGCCACTGCACCAGGCTTCATGTTCCACTTTTTAACTGAGTTGTTTTGTTTCCTGGAGTTTAGTTTTTGTTTTTCCTATATTCCAGATACTATCCTCGAGTGATATGCACAAAGTCTCATCCCTAACCCAAAAGTTTTGGGGAATTTATAATTTCCTGGTGAAAGAGGGTAAGTTTTTTTATTGGTGTGCTCCCTGGTAGATTGACATTTCTCCTGTGGATGGTCTCATATACAAAACTATATGGTCAGTACAAGTTTGACTTTATGAGATGTTTAAAAATGGGAGACACCAAGTTGATTGGCGAAAGAAATTAATGGATCCAGGGGAAGTTGGGAAAGGGAGTAAAATGAGTAAAATACATTGTACAAAATTCTGGAAAAAAAACCTAATAAAAATAAGGGTAAGGTGGATGAAAGGGAGAATTTAAGGAATAAAAACTAAAAGAGAAGGCGTTAAAGAAAGAGAAAATAAAATCTTTTTAGAAAAGCATAAATCAGGAAAATCCCAAAAGTCAAAAATAAGTAAATACATAATATCCAAAGTCACATGACAACCATAGAAAACAGTTGACAAGACCCAATTTAAATGACTCCTTCAACAATAACAAATATTAAAATGAGAAGCCCCTCCTTAGAGAACTCATCTAGCACGCACCAAGCCCTGGCTTGGCTGCCTGGCACTGCAGAAACTTGGTGTGGAGACACATGCCTGTAGTCCCAACATTCAGAAATTAGAGGCAGGAAGAGCAGAGGTTCGAAGCCATCCTCGGCTACTGTATAAGAAACCTGAGGACAGCCTGGGCCATGTAAGACACTGTTAGAAAGAAAAGGGAGAAAGGAAGTGGGGATGGAGTGTAGGAAGGAGAGATGGAAGAAGGATGAAAGGAAGAGGGAAGGAAGAGAATTGGAGGAAATGGGGAAAAAATAACGTTGAAACTTCATCTTATAAAAGTAAACTGCATGGATGGAAGACAACAAATCCTAAACAGTCAGTATTATGTCAGATTCTTTGAGTGTCATCTTTTTAAAGGAAGAAGAAACACATGCACTAAATAGGCTAAAAATATTTAGCTCGTGACATGTGCGTGAGAAACAAAGTTATTTGTCATTAAACTTAATAGAAACAAAACAATGGGGTGGCATATTTTGATTAATTTATTGTATTTTTACTTTACATGCATGTGTGTGTGCCTTATTTTCTCTTCATGCACCACATACAGAAATTGCCTGAGGAGGCAGAGAGAGGGCCTAGGATCTCCCTGAACTGAAATTACAGGAAGTTGTATTTAAATACATGTTCATCTAGATTACAGCAAGAAAGTATGGTACATGAAGAAAGAGTGCTGTGACTGAGTAAGTGTGGTAAAATTGCTGTTAAAATCATAAAGAGAGGAATCATTTATATCTTATAAACTGTAAGTTAAGGAAAGGAAAGAAGAAGCTTGTTATTCCAACAGACAGTTCCCAGGAAAAATGAAATTACAAATAGATAGTAATGCCAAAGTAAACTTTAAGAAAAGTAAAACCTTCCTAAGTAACAAGAAGTAAACACAAATACAGCAATGTATGTTTAAGAGAGTGTATAAAAGCCTAAATATGTAAATATATATATTTATACTTTAGCTGAAGAGTTGGACTCTAAATGTTCTTGGCACATTTAATGTTAAAATACAATTTCTGGATAGATAGGAAGTATATTACATTTATTTCCTGAGGGAAAAACAGGAGTGAATTTCTAGAAAGATCCAAGAAGTTTAAATACAAAGAAAGGCTAAGGGTATTTCAGACAAATAGAAAATTTCAAAACAGAGGAAAACAATCTTGGTACCTGATGGGGTAAGGTGTGGAATTAAAACAATTAGCAGAAACAAGAAAGATGACTTTGCCAAAACTACAATTCACAGTGAAGATAAAAGAGTCATCACCATGTCTCCACTAAATGATGCAAAAAACTGTTTTCATGGACTAGAAATGACCTCATGCTAGAAGAAACTGCCAGAATACAGTGACGATATAAAAGAAGGCAGGCAAAAAGGAGATAGAAAATAATTAGTAAATCAAAAAAAAGTGAAATAAAGGAATTCATAAGAAGAAAAAGAAAAATAAGTTAGTGCCCTGGTAAAGACCCCTCACAATGGAGGGTTGGAGCCTGAACCAGCCATACCACATATGCAGAGGACGTTGGTCAGACCCATACAGGCTGCCTGATTGTTGGTTCAGTCTCTGTGAGCTTCCATAAGCCCTGGTTAATTGATTCTCTTGGCCATGTTCTTGATCTTTCTAGCTCCTACAATCCTTACCTCACCTCCTCCCCAGGACTTCCTGAGCTCTGCCTAATATTTGGCTGTGGGTCTCTGGGTCTGCTCCCATTGCTTGCTGGTTGAAGTCTCTCTGGTCACTTGGAGGACAACTCTGCTAGGCTCTGATCCCAGATCACTCTGTAGACAGGCCAACCTGTAGGTCAAATCCTTGCAACACTTTCTGGCTGGGTTGCTGTCCAATTCCTCAACTTGAGTGAGGCCTTGCGTGCTTACAGAAGATGGAGGTTCAATCTCTGTGTGTCCCCCACTACCAGGAGCCTTTGCTAGGATCACTCTTGTAGATTCTATGGAGATTCCATTGCACTAGCTTTCTACCTCATCCTCAAATGCCCCACAACTCCAGACTCATAGTGTTTTTGCCCTCCTTCCCTGACTCCTGGTCCCTCCTGTTCACAACCCTAACCACGCAAGTCCACCTGCAAACTATTCTGTTTCACCTTCCCAGGGAGATCTTTGCATCCCCAACTTAAGCCCTCTTTGTAACTTAGCTTCTCTGGGACTGTGGATTGTAGCGTAATCGTCATTTTAAAACTTGTTTTGCCATGTTTGGGTGATATTTTCACAAGGCCTGCCTTTTTCTGAAGGGAAAGTGAATCAGTGGCTGTGGGAGAGAGGGGAGGTTGCAGGAAGGGACTAGGAAAAAAGGAGGGAGGAAAACTGTAACCAGAAAACAGTAAATTCAAAAAATAAAACCAACAAGAATTAAAGTGATAAAAAAAAAGATGAAAAAATAAAAGATCAATAAATTAGAAAAACCACTGCCTAACAATGAGGAGAGGAACAAAAAGTCACACAGAAAATTAGAAATAGTGAAACAAATTTTACAACTAGAGTATTCTGAGAATTACATTAAAGGAAGACTTTCTAGAAAAACACAAGTCTATCATAGTAGAGACATAAAGTATAAACAAACCAATTAGAACTGAGGGGAAAAAATATAAGAATATCAAGTGCTCCTCACTGATGACTGTAGAGCAGATGAATCCACAATGGAAACAGTGCCAAGTTTCAAATAGCCAAATATTTAAGTATATAAGAATATAAAATTTTAAGAGCTCTCCAACTTATTTCATGTAAAACCTATAATAGAATTTCTAAACCTGTCAACCCAAGAAATGCAAGAAGTGCCTCTCGCTTATGAACAGTGATGACAAATCTGAGTGTAGAAAATTCAATAGAGCAAAATATTAGTGTAGAGAATTTAATAATATAATCTTTAAAATAATACCAATAGATTCATTCAATAAATGTAAGAGTGATTCAATCATAAAAAGGGCATAAAGAGACTCACTGTATTGATACAGACAAAGAATAACACTCTCATGCAGAGCACCTGCACACTGGGGAATGACAGCGAGCAAAACTCAACACAGGTTCCCAAAGAAACAGCATAAGAAGCTCCTTATCCCTTGACTCGTAGAATCTATGTGCATTCAAGCTAGTTTTAAATGCCAATTTAAAATGAGCTTATTGGATTACATAATAAATGTACAGCTGTGTAATCAAAACCAGAAATTCTCAATGTTGAGGGTTTTAAAAATCTTGTTATAAACATAAAGACCTATGTAAATCCTGTGGGCATAGATCCTGTAGAGTGAAAGATGTGCCAGTGGCTCGGCCTCCATTTGTTCCCTTCTGAAGCCATTGGCAAACCAACCAAGGCATCCATGAACTCATTTCTTTCTCTCAATAGAATCAATAAAATGTAACCAATAGCAATTGTGCTGCCTGTGGACTTGTGGCTTAAGATAGATACACTCTAGAACATGAAGATGTTTAACATTTCATTTGTAAATCATATTTTCACTATTACTTTTAGTTTGTAGGAGTCTCTGTTGTATTGTTTAGTACTTTTCCCACAATTTCAAGTTTACCAATATAATGCAAAAATGTCCAGCAGTTGTACAAGCTGCATTTGCATCCTGAGTAGTGGGTTTAATTCTGATGTCTTTTTGGCTTTGGCTTTTGTTTTGTTTGTTTGTTTTGTTCTGTTTTCCTACTGCCTCCAAGAGAGGTGGCTTAAAATGTTCAGTAGTGATGTGTGTATGAGAGAGAGTGTGAGGAAGATGCAGGTGAGGACTGATGTAGGAGAAAGAAATGAAAACATTGGAATGCAAGGCAAAGTCATTATCTTCCTGGCCCAGAGCGACCTCCCCTTTTCCCACAGAGTCCTACCACTCCAGCAGATTATGAAGGAGAGATAAACCTGTGTGTTATGATCCCAAGTGTGGGATTGGAACTGTCTGTGAGAGAACAGGTGAGGTTAATCCACTAGAAGACCAACCACCTCCTGCGGGAACTTGATTGTTGCCAGCTGAAAAGATCCCAATGAACAGACACTGGGAGGAGATATATAAATGAGTTGAAAACTGGAGGTGGGGCTTTTGGAGACTTCAGATAGTTTTGGCTGTTCATCTTTCCACTTCAAGAGGCTCCTAGAGAGAACTGCTGGAGGGAAGGCTTTGGGGCTCCAGCTCCTGCTGAAGTTCCGGGTTCTGGTTACTCCAGGTTCCAACAGAAGAAATCCTGCTGATTATGCCAGAAGACTCGATCCTTGGAACTGATATCCTTATGATTTTGTTATTGTGTTCCTTAATCTTCTCTTTCGTCTTGTTTTGGCTAGTCGGGTTATAAGTGATGAATAATCAGTTAATAAGTTGTAATAAAATATATTGGTTAAGAAAACTGAGCCTACAAGATTAACTATTTGGTACCCCTCACCACAAAGCTTAACTTGGCAAGGATATTTATTTAGGGCTCTGTCCTTTAGTGATTTTTTTAAAATAAAATTTCCTTCAAAAAATTCTATTCAAGATAAAAATGAATCAAAAAAAAAAATCTGGCATTGGTGGCATACACCTTTAATCCCACCACTCAGGAGGCAGAGGCAGGTGGATGTCTGTAAGTTTGAGGCCAGCCTGGTCTACAAAGTGAGTCCAGGATAGCCAATGCTACACAGAGAAACCCTGTCTCGAAAAACAACAACAAAAAAGATAGATACACTCTCCTGTGGCTTGTTTACTGCATATGTTCTTTTAAGTTGTTTAAATTTTCCTCTTTTCCTCTTTTTCTTACCTGTTGGTTTTGTTACTTTCATGGGCCACTTCTGAATCAGGGGTTTGTAATATGATACTGCCAATGAAGGCTCAGTAAAAGATACCTTCAATGCCATGGCCACCTTCTGCTAGCACCATCTCTTAAAAGTTTCTCTACTATTCGAGTGTGTGAGGTCATGTGTGTGTTCATGTGTATGGGTGTACATGCATGTTTGAGTACATAGACACTGGGCTTGTGTGAGTGAGGAGAGCAGAGATTACTAGCAGGGGTCTTTTTCAATCACTCTTCACCTTACATTGAGGTGAACTGTCGCCTTGAGCCCAGACATTGCTGATTTGGCTAGTCTAGTTTGCTGCCTTGCTTCAAGAACCCTGTTTCTGCTCCTTGTGTGCTTGCTAATGGACCACCTATTACTTCTCTGGGCACTCCATACCCGACCTTTGCTCCTAGTGACTATACTTCAAACAGTTATCCATGGAGACAGCTTACTGTGTCCTCATTTGCTATTTAATTTTTACAGTATACATGTTGGCAGACAAGGATAGTGAAGAATGACGGTGTCATGATGAAGAAATCCAGACCTCCAGTTTCCAAAAGAAAATGCGCTTAGGTCTTGTTAATAATTTGCATTTCCTGGAAGAATAAAAAAGTTCAATCTTTTAGACTTCTGAAACTAAAATTCATTTAAGAAAAAGATGCATAAAGGGCTTACTAGAGTTTCTGGGACTGACACCCAATAGATACATTCTCCCCCTATTTTCTTTGTATCTAGACATTGCAACATCACAGCATCTGTTTGTGTTTTGGTTCCCTTTTCTAGCAGCAGGCAAAAAAAATGATTTATCAATAAAATTAAAAAGCATAACTGAGTGATGCATAGACATGTGAAACAAGAAAAAATGGAACAACTCTTTCAGGCCCTTTGACCCCTGATAGCATGTTGTCCATTATATCATATGACTGCCTACGCTTATGCCCAACTTTTTCAATCATCAAAAATATTTTGTGTTGGACCAGGCATTGGTTGGCCCTTCCCTCAATCTCTGTTCTATCTTATCTATCTTTATCCATGCATATCTTGTAAGCAGGGTGAATTTTAGTTCAACGTTTTTGTGGGTGTGTTGGTGTTCCCTTCCTCTATTAGGAGACTTGTCTAGTTCAGAGGGCGCTGTCTTCAGTTTCTATGGCCCCTGGTACTAGGAATCTCTGCTAGAGTTCCTCTCATATCCTCCTAGGAGCCTACTCTGGCTTAAGTCTCCAACTTTTCCGACCCCTGACATTATTAAGAGTACTCTGCTATGCTTGCAAATAGAAGCCTAGCAGAGTTGTCCTCTGAGAGGCTCCACCCAGCAGTGCCTAGAAACAGATGTTAAGACTCGTAGCCAAGTACTGGGTGATACATAGAAAGTTTTGTGGAAAAGTTGGAGGAGGGGGGCACGAAAGGATCTGGAGGTAACAGGAGCTCCACAAAAAGACTAGAAAAACCAACTCACCAGGACCCAGAGGGTTCTTCTGAGATTGAAGTATCAACCAAAGATCTTTCATGGATTAGACGTAGGCCCCTTACAAAGATGAAGCCAATGAGCAGCTCAGGCTTCACGCGCATGCTCTAGTGAAGGGAGTGGGGAGCTCTCTCTGGCATAGACTCTCTTTCCAGCTTTACAATTACTTCCCCGTGGTGGGACTGCCTTTCTAGGCCCTAGGTGAAGAGGACAGGCTCAGCCCTGATAGGACTTAATAAACTGTGATGGATGGGAAGGGGCTTTGCTTTTTCTGAGGAATAGGAGGGGGGGGAGGAGAGGGAGCTAGGGTGGATCTAGAAGGTGAGGAGGGATGGAGCTATAACCAGGATGTAAAGTGAATACATAATGTTTTGAAAGAAAGCTAAAAAAATAAATTAAATGTTTTGGTTTTGTGTGATTTTTTTTCATAGTTCTTTAAATTACACACATTCTCCTATTTACACAAGTTTGACTAGAGATTCTTTGTTGTTATTTCATTCTTATACCCACCCCCATCATAAGTCAAGAAAACAAAATTATCCTGACTTACAATGGTCCAGCTTACGATTTTTTGAGCTTAAAGTTTGTCAGTCACAAGCATGTTAGAGATTCATGTCCTTTTTGACTTTGGTGTGTTTACTGGGACTGAGCCCCATTGTGTATGGAGGGGTAGCTCTTCATTATACTGTATGCACATGCTGAACCCTCCGTCTATCAAATGCGCAAGGTTTGGTTTGTAGTTATAAAGTGAACAAAACAGAATTAAAGTCATTCATTCATTGGATAAATGTTTACTCCTGTGTGTTAAACACTGAACCAATTATAGGGAGCATAACAGCGAGTTAGACGTTTATAGTCTGGCAAGGAAGACTTTAAACAGTTGTGTGTAGTATACTGTTAACAAGAAGTTTATGTCGCAAGCAATGTTTTGAGGACAGCTGCCATACTCATGGGGGCCAGTGAAGAGGTGCACAGACCAAGATCTTCATGAAAAGGTGACACACGTAAACAGGAGATGAGGGGCGGGTACAGACAAAGCAATTTGCCTCTGACCTGACAATGTTTCATCGACACAGTGGAAAATAATATGCACTTCAATAATTTTTAAGCTCAAGTGATGTAAGTAGGAGAAAAATCATTAAAAACAATGCAGAGAAAAGAAACATTTAATTCCAACTGGGAGAATCAAAACAAATTGTCATTTGAGTTTTTTTTTTTTTTTTTCAGGAAGAATAAATCTGATATAGGTCTCAAGAAAGAGGAGTGAATGAGTACTTCAATCAAAATGAACAGGTGTTACAAAGCCCCAGACGCAGGGGAGTGTGGTCCATATTTAGAAAAGACTAGTACAGCCAGAAGGCGCCGTGAGTGGAGCCCTACGGTGAGAAGTAAGAGATAAAGCCTGTAAAGCAAAAATATAATTATAGAATCTTGATAGCAGAAGGAAAATTATATTACATGCAGTTTAACACTTAACTGATGGCTGGTTTCAGATCATAACAATGAATATCGCCCTATGAAATTTGAATTTTATTATCACCGCAATGAGGCATCCATGTTTGGTTGAGCAGGAAATAAAATGATCGGCTATCCCTGTAGAAAGCCCAATCTGTTGGCAGTGGAGGGTTTACTGGGCAAGAAAAGAGAGCAGAACCAAGGACCGCAGGGAGATCTATTGTGAAAATGAAGGCAAGAGAGGCAAGACCAGAGCATAGTGGTGGCAATGACGGAAAGAGGAGTACATCTGTGGAGAGGTAACTCAGAGCTAAAGGAGAATGACCACTCTGTGGGCTGAAAAAAAATGGAGTCTGGAAATTTGCTGGTACTTTCCCACTTGAATAAAAGGAAGAAAGCAGAGTTGAGAATGGTTTGGGAAAGACAATACCCAGTGAGAGAAGAGATGCTGAGGTCCTGGGCTGTCTGCTCAGGTAACTTGCTCTATAGAGTGATGTCATTATCGGTGTGGGTCTCTATGGCTGATGAGGCAGTGATGAGTTGAGTGTGCCACTTTACACCTGTAATCCTAGGATTTGGGAACAAGAGGAGGGGGAGTTTGAAGCCAGCCTTGCTTTCACAGCAAGTCTAAAGTCAGCCTAGAATACCCTGTCTCAAAAAAAAAAAAAAAAAAAAAAAAAAAAAAAAAAAAAAAGAAAGAAAGAAAAAAAAAGAAAAAAGAAAGAAAGAGAAAACAAACAAATAAAACAAAATAATTGACAGTGATGAGTCCAAGGCAAAGGAATTTAATAACCAATAGTGCTTAGATAAAGGCAAGATACTTAAGATACATTGAACCAAACATTAATTCTTATTTAAATGTCAAATAATAAGTCATAAAATACAAAGTAACCACAAGACACAAAATATAAACAAACTCATGCTACAAAAGTATTTATATTTTTTCCCCTCTAAATACTTTTATATTTAGGATTTTGTGTCTTTTTTTTTTTTTTTTTTTTTTTTTTTTTTTTGTCATTGTTTGGCACCAGCACCTAATTTCCTTAAAGAAGACACAAAACATATCAAACCAGAGACCAGGAGCTCAGGAGGTAAAATAGTGTGTTGGTCCTGAACCGCCTCTTCCTGAGTCAGTTATACAAAAGTGCTACGTCCAGAAGTCACGCAGTTGCTAAGTGTGATTCCTTCCAATCAACCAGCTCTGTTATGCAGACCTAAATGTACCTTCCCTGTTGCTTTGTTTGCACTGTACACAGGTGATAGAAACCTGAAGGAAAAATGTAATTTTCAGAAACAAGATGCATTGTAGACTTGATTGGTGCGAGCAGCATAATAAGATAGACAAAAAAAAAAAAAAAAAAAAAAAAATGTTCCATTTTACTTGTCTTCGGAATGCTCCTCATTTTAATGATGGTGAAAGTGACGAGGTGACAGTTTAAAAGGTGAGGAGTTCAATTTGTGCCAGATTTAGCGCTGATGGGAGGGAGGCAGTAGATGGATGTGCCTGTGTCACTCAATCATAAGCAGGTGTGTGGTGGAAGAGCACATGAGAAATTGGGCTTTTGGATATGGTGGGAGGAGTCCTTCCAGCAAGGAGGTGGGGAAGTAATAAGACACAGATTGCAATACTTAAATTCTTAAAAATAAATAAATAAATAAATAAATAGGAAAATTCAGACCAATATCAACTCAGCTGCCCAGGTATGAAAAGCTGTGGAGAGAGGAGAGCTAGTTTTTGTCAGTGGCAACTTCAAGATCTTGTAGATTTTTGACTGTAGACTTTGCAGAGAACTTGGGAGCTCTTTGTGAAGGGTCACATGAAAGATATTATTCTCTTCCTCTGCTGAACAAAAAAAGACATTTTTTTTCCCCAGAAGTTCTCTTCAGGTCAGCTGTACCTGGTTCTGTGGTTTCTCTGTTTTACTTAAAAAAAAACAGCCCAGCCTTCAGGAGAAATAAGCCAAAAGTGCTTGATGCTTGGTTAAATTGAATCCAACACTGACTTAACATCTGTAATTGTTCCTGTTCTTCCAGAATACACAAAGGTAAATAAGCCACCTACTACTTCTTCATCTCCGCTAACCCACAGCCTGTTTGCAGGATAAAATACACACAGCCAGGATGCAGCTGTGGGTGCTCTGCTCACTGATTATAAGCAGAAGAACCATAAACTGAATATTTTATGGGAAAGAAATGTATTGAGTTGCTTGGGGACTGTTCAGAATGAATGAGTCTAGAAACCCAACTTAAGCCACACTGGCACCCAGCAAGGCAAAGCAGGAGGCCAGAATACCAACAGAGGCAGCACAATTAAAGAGGAGAAGTAAGTGCAGGGCTGCTAGGGCAGAAGGAACATCTGCTCACACAAGAAGCACATGATTGACCTAGTTTACATCAGGCACCCTCGAAGACAGCAACAGAATGAAATGTCATCATTTCAGAAACAAAATTCAGGGGACCATTAGGAGAAGCCATGGCTGCTGCTGAGCAAAATGGTAAGAGCACGGACAATTTAGTCTCCTGATGGGGTATGAGATGCTGTGAGGGAGCACAAGGTGAGAAAATATTCCCCACAGATAAATCACAGCCACAAGTAGCATGTATTTCCACACAAAAAATGATGGCCGTAAGGGTTAACATCCGAATACTCTCTTCTGCTCCACTTCAAAGTCCACGCATTTGTTGTGCCCCATCCTTACCTCCCATTCCAAACACCAAGAAATAGATAATTCTAAGATTTTTTTTTTTTAATTCCAGGTCCAGGTTAACACTGATAATCGAAGACGTGGATCAAGATGGCACCTTATTTGTGTACCCAGATGAAAAAGGCAAACGGAGGAAGCAATGGTTTTCAAGGTAGTAAGCTGTTAGGCATGAAGGTGGTGGTCTCTGTGGGAACGATAAATGGATAGATGAGCCCTGTTTACATTAGGCTCTGCTCCAGAGCAGTGGCTCTCAACCTGTGAGTCATGCCCCAGGGTTAGCAACCTTTTCACGGGGGTCACCTAAGATCGCCGGAAAACACAAGTATTTACATTACGACTCAAACAGAAAAATTATAGTTATGAAGTATCAACCAAAATATTTTTATAGTTAGGGGGTCACCACCCCGTGAGGGACTGTATCAAAGGGACGGGCCTTAGGGAGGTTGAAAACCAGTGCTCTACAGTTCTTTGGCAGGGCCTCGCGAAGAGGGATTTAGACCTCCAGAGATGACACACTGAGAGTCGGAGGAAAGCAAGGGCAAATACACAGGCTGAAACTCTGAAGAGCAGAGAGGCTGTTCTGGAGTGCTACAGAAGCTCCCCGGAATCAGTCAGCTGACTGGAAGCAGGCCTGCACGTGAGGAAAGCCCACCAGACCCAGCCGAGAACCACATGGATGCCTACAGGAAACTGCAATGCCTGGATCTCACGTGTACAAAAGGGGGCCTTGTTCCTTCCGGTCAGAGGAAATCTCACTCAGGAGGCTTTGGGTAAAGCAGCACTCAGGAAGGCTTTTCTTAGTAATTAGTCCCAGAATAAATGCTGTTCCCATACACGCTAATAAATCGTAAATGAGAAAACGGCCAGGACACAGCACTTCTAAGTAACTTAACTAGACCGGCAAGTGGCTTTGTGCTTCAGAACCCGGAGCAAGCAGGCTTTTGAGATCGGCCACAAGCAGTTCTGGAGGCAAGCACACCACACATTGTAAGCTGGCAGCCCAGGTCCACTGTCGGCTACCAACAGCGTGTCTGGGCTTGCTCCTATGGCCCCATATGGGCTGTCTTCCAACCTGATAAAACCAAAAGACTGCTGTTGACCCACACAGTCCAGGCTGCAAAAGGGTCGTTTGGTGTCTGAGTTAACCAGCTGAAAACAGATGACTTGAAAGATAGTAGTGGGGGAAGTCAACATTATATAGAAATTTGGGTAGTGTATATGGTCAACCATGTTATGTATCCTTTCATATAAGACAGGTGTCAAAGATAAAGAGATACATACATTTTTAAATTAAATGTTCACTTTACTTCCTGATTTTAGCTCTCTCTTCTCCTCCTGATCTCTCCCACCCACCCTCTTCCCCCATCCTCCCTCTTCTTGTCCTCAGAAAAGGGGAGCCCCGCCCACCTACCCACTCCAGCACATCAAGTCAAATCAGGTTTGAGCTCCTCCTCATCCACTGAGGCCAAGCAAGGCAGCATGATTAGGGCAAAGTGATAAAAAGCAGACAACAAAGTCCATGTCACAGACAGAACCCACTTAACTTACTAGGGAGCCCACATGAAGACCAACCTACCCATCTGTTCCATATGTGTAGGGGCCTAGGTCCAGTCCACGCATGCTCTTTGGTTGGTGCTTCTGTCTCTGTAAGGATAATGGGTCTGGCTTAGTTGGTTCCGCTGGTCTTCTTTGATTCTTGTGGTATTATTGATCCCTCTGGTTTCTTCTATCCTTCCCCCTGTCCCCCACTCTTCTACAGGACTCCCCGAGCTTTGCTGAGAGTCTCAGCATCTGGTTCCATCAGCTGCTGGGTGGGGCCTCTCGGAGGACAGTTAAGTTAGGCTCCTGTCTGTAAACAGAGCAGAAGGTTAATGATGTCAGGGGTTGGCTCTCTCCCATGAGGTGGGTCTCAGGTCAAGCCAGGCATTGGTTGTGCATTCCCCTCAGTCTCTACTCTGTCTTTATCTCTGTACATCTTTTAGGTAAAATAAATTTTGGGTCGAACGTTTTCTAAGTGGATTGGTGTTCCCCTCCCACCACTATAGGTCCTGCCTGCCTGGAAGGTGGCCTCCTCAGGCTCCGTATCCCCCCACTGCTTAAAGGCACGGCTCGAGACATCCTCATATCCTGCCCTGTAGGCTGTAGCCTGCCCTGACACAGGTCTCCAGCTTGTCTCAGTGATGCCCCTGTCAGCGGTTTCCTTTTCCTCTCCAAGCCCTCTAACCTCCCCTCCACACACCCTATGCTATCCAGTTTGCTCTCTATTTCCACTTCCACTGTCTATTCCATTTCTCCACCTGAGTGAGATTCACGGAGGGCCAACCCTGGGCCCTCCCCTCCGTGTTACTTAGCTTCTTTGGATCTGTGAATTGCAGTATGGTTACCCTATACTATATTACTAATATCCACTTATAAGTGAGTACATACCATTTGCATCGTTCTAGGTCTGGGTAACCTCTCTCAGGATGATCCTTTCTAGCTCCATCAATTTGCTTGAAATTTTCATTATTTACTTGTTTTAATAGCTGAGTAGCATTTCATTGTGTAATTGTACCATATTCTCTTTATCCATTATTCGGTTTAAGGACATCTAGGTTGTTTCCAAATTCTGGATATTATGAATAGAACTGCTATGAACATAGTTGAGAAAACGTCTTTGTTGTGTGGTGGAGCATCTTTTGGATATATGGCCAGGAGTGGGATAGCTGGGTCTTGAGGTAAAAACTATTCTCAATTTGCTAAGAAAGCACCAGATTGATTTCCAAAGTAGTTGTACATGTTTACACTCCCATCAGCAATGGAGGAATGGTCTCCTTTCTCCATACCCTCAACAGCATGTGTTGTCACTTGAGGTTTTATTTATTCATATTTTTTTTAATGTATTTGCTTTACATCCCAATGCCTCATTTCCTCCTGGTCCTATCTTCTTTCCCTCCTGCCCCCTATGCCTTTCCCTAGTCCTCTGAGAGTGGGAGCCATTCTCTCCTACCAACTGATCTCAGCCTATCAGGACTGCCTGCATCCTTCTCTTTGTGGCATGGTAAGGCATCCTACCAGGGGGAAGTGATCAAAGTGCAGGCAACAAAGTCCACAGCAGAGACAGCCTTTGCCTCCCTTAATAGGGACTCATATGGAGACTGAGATGCCTAGAGGCTACATCTAAATGGGGGGCCTACATCCTCTCCATGTGTGGTCCTTGTTTGGTGCATCAGTCTCCGACAGCCCCCCTGGGTCCATATTTATTCTCTCTGTTGGTCTTCCTGTCCCCTTTGGGTCCTTCTATTCCCCCATTCATGCATAGGCTTCCCTGCATTCTGCCCAATGTTTGGCTGCAAGACTCAGCTTCTGCTTTAATCCAATACTGAGTGGAATCATTCAGAGGACAATTGTGGTAGGCTCCTGTCCTGTTCCCTCTCTTCAACTGCTTCTAGTGTCTATTCTATTTGCCATTCTGAATGATAAATAAGCATTCTCCCTAGGATCCTCCTTGTCACTTATCTTCTTTATTCTTCAGGTCTGTGGATTGTAATATGGTTATCCTGTATATAATATCTGCTTATAAGTGAATATATACTATATGTGTCCTTCTGAGTCTGAGTTATTTCACTCAGGACGGTCTTTTCCAGCTCCATACATTTGCCTGCAAATTTCATGATGTTCTTGCTTTTGGTAGTTGAATAGTTTTTCATTGGGTAGACGTACCATAGTTTCTTTATCCATTTTTCTGGTTGAGGGATGCCTGAGTTGTTTTCGGATTCTGGCTATTACGAATAAGGCTCCTATGAACATAGGTGAGAAAATGTCCTTGTTGTATGGTGGAGCATCTTTTCTGTATATGCCCAGGACAAAAAAAATCCAGAATAGCTAAGACAACTCTATACCATAAGACATCTTCTGAAGGTAATTCCATCCCTGATCTCAAGCTATACTGTATACAGTAATAAAAACCGCATGGTACTGGGAATAGAAACAGGCTGGTGGTTGAATAGAATCAAATCAAAGACCATGAAATAAACACACATTTTCTCTTGTTTGGTTAGAGTTATACCAAGATAGTTCAAATTATTTGTGGCTATGGTAAAATGTGTTATTTCCCTAATTACTTTTCCAACCCATTTGTTATTTGTACACAGGAGGCCTCTGACTTTTTAAAATTAATTTTGTATCTATCCACTTTGTTGAAGGTATTTATCAGCTATAGGAGTTCACTGGTAGAATTTTGGATGTCACTTATGTATACTATCATCTCATCTGAGAATAGCGATACTTTGACTTCTTCCTTTCCAATTTGTATCCCCTTGATCTCTTTTAATTGTCTTATTTCTCTAGCTAGAACTTCAAGTACTATATGGAAGAGATATGGAGAGTGGACAACCTTGTTGCCTTGTCCCTGATTTGAGTGGAATTGCTTTGAGACTCTCTTAATTTAATTTGATGTATGCTATTGGCGTGCTGTATATAGCCTTTACTATGTTTAGGTATGGGCTTTGTATCCTTGATCTCTAAAAGATTTTCATCACGAAGAGGGGTTGGGTTCTAGCCAAGGACATTTCTGCAGCTAATGAGATTATCATGTGATTTTTTTCAATTGGTTTTTATGGTGGATACCATTGATAGATTTTCATATAGATAGATTTCATATAGATAGATTTTCATACCTGCATGCCTGGGATAAAACCTACTTGATCATGGTGGATGATGTGTTTGATGTGTTCTTGGATTGGCTTTTCAATATTTTATTGAGTATTTTTGCATCAATGTTCATGAGTGAAATTCCTCTGAAATTCTCTTTGTTGAATCTTTGTGTGGTTTAGGTATCAGAGTGACTGGGTTCATAGAATGAATTTGGCAATGTTCCTTCTGTTTCTAGTGTGTGGAATAGTTTGAGGAGTATGATATAATTCCATAGTGGTCTAATAAGACACAAGGGGTTATTTCAATGTTCTTATTACCCATTGAGAATTGCTTTGTGACCAAGTATATGATCTGTTTTGGAGAAGGTTCTGTGAGGTGCTAAGAAGAAATTATATTTTTGTGTGTTTGGATGAGATATTCTATAGATACCTGTTAGGTCCATTTGATCCATGGCATCTGTTAGTTTAATTATTTCTCTGTTCAGTTGCTGTCTTGATGACCTGTCCTTTAGTGAGAGTGAGGTGTTGAAGTCTTCCACTATTAATGTGTGGTGTTCAGTGTGTGATTTAAGCTCTGGTAATGTTTCTTTTACAAATGAAGGTGCCCTCGTATTTGGGGCATAGATGTTCAGAATTGAGGTATCATCTTGGTGGATTTTTCCTTTGAGTATGAAGTGTTTTTTCTCATCTCTTTTGATTAATTTTGGTTGAAAATATATTTTGTTAGAAATTAGAATGGCTACCTCAGCTTGCTTGTTGAGTCTATTTGCTTGGAAAACCTTTTCCAACACTTTACTCTGAGATAATGTCTATCTTTGTTGCTGAGGTGTGTTTCTTGTATGCAGCAGAATAATGGATCCTATTCGTTGATGTTGAAAGATCTTAATGACCAATGAATGCTAGCTCCTGTTATTTTGATGTTGGTGGTTGTAATATGTTTGTGTGTTTATCATTTTTTGGTTTTAGTGCACTGGCATTATTTATTTACCATATTTTCAGTGTAGTTTACCTCCTTCAGTCTAAGTTTTCCTTCTAGTATCTTCTGTAGTTCTGGGTTTGTGTATAGATATTGTTTAAATTTGGGTTTGTTATGAAATATCTTGTTTTCTCCATCTACTGTGACTGAAAATGTTGGTGGATATAGTAGTCTGGGCTGACGTCTGTGGTCTCTTAGGGTCTGCATGAAGTCTGCTCAAGCCCTTCTGGCTTTTAGAGTCTCTATTGAGAAGTCAAGTCTGATTTTTATAGATTTGCCTTTATATGTTACTTGGCATTTTCCCTTGCAGATTTTAATTTTTTTTCTCTGCTCTGTACATTTAGTGTTTTGATTAGTATGTGGCAGGAGGATTTTCTTTTCTTGTCTAATCTATTTGGTGTTCTGTAGGTCTCCTTATGTTTTTAGGCATCTCTTTCTTTAGTTTGAAGAAATTTTCTTCTATAATTTTGTTGAAAATGTTTTCTGGACCTTACAATTCCTATTGTTCTTAGACTTCATCTTTTCATAATGTTTTTGATTTATTGGATACTTTGTTTCAAGAATTTTTTAGATTTAACATATTCTTTGACAGAACTGAGATATTTTCCCCCATCTCTTGTATTCTGTTGTTGATGCTTACCTCTGTAGTTTTCTATGCCCAGGATTTCTTCAGTTTGTGTATTCTTCTCTCTCTCTCTCTCTCTCTCTCTCTCTCTCTCTCTCTCTCTCTCTCTCTCTCTGTGTGTGTGTGTGTGTGTGTGTGTGTGTGTGTGTGTGTGTGTGTGATAAAAAATAGCAGAGAATCAATTGTCTGGTTGGTCAGAAGCCTGGGAAAGATTAAATGAATAAAACTCAATAACCACTGGTACAGAGTAGCCCAGTAAGTTTATGTTAGCCAGGGCAAAACTGGTATTGTGGTACAAGAACAGGAGGTCTATGATAGTGAGATAAGACTGTGCATGGCCATGAATAAACTCTTCTCTCACAAGCTTTGTTTAACCAGCCATGCAGAGAGATCTGGAGAGATGCCTTTAAGGTCAGTGGGGCCAGGGGATCCAGATATACCACCCACCTTCAGTGAGGCCAAAACATCTATGTTTTTGTGGTGTACACATGTATGTATTATGTGTGTGTACAGGCACATGAGTGCCACAGTGTGGTTAGAAGATGACTTCGAGGATAGGTCCTCAAGTCTGCCTTTTCCATACAGCTTCAGATGGCAGACTGGATGACCCATGTGGGCATTCTCCTGCCTCTGCCCTTCCACTGTGCTGTAGAGACACTGGAACTACAGATGGCACTAGTGCATCTGGCTGTGCGTGGGGTCTGGGGAATCAAATTCAAGTCCTCCTGCTTCAACAACACTTGTCCCTCTCATCTGTTTCTCCAACAACATCCACTTCTTGTCATGTTAATTAATTGAACCCTGTATTCTGGAAGGGATTGTATTCGTTTTTATAGAAACAGATACAAAATTTTCATAACTGGGTTTGCTTTAGTTATTATGCCAGAAATTGTATAAGATGTCTCATAAGGACACAAGACTCCCTCCAACAGGGTTACAAGCCACGAAACCTTCAGATAGGAAGGCATGGGAGGGGGTCTGAATCATGGACCCACCATATCCTGCACCATCCTGAAACTACTGAAACAGCCTTGTTAGGGACTGTGCTGTGCACTTGTCAGCCCACCAGACACGGACAGATTCTCATGAGCTCACTGACCTCATGAAAACACAAGTGTGAGCTAGAGATTGCTCTGTGGACTTGTCAGCCCACCAGACATGGGCAGATTCCTGAGTACTCTCTGACCTTGTGAAAACACAAGTGTGAGCTAGGGACTGTGCTGTGCACTTGTCAGCCCACGTCTGGTGAGATACGAGCAGGCAAGTTCCCTGGAACTCACTGACCTTGTGAAAACACAAGCATGAGCTAGGGAATGTGGTATAGACTTGTCAACCCTGTGTTGGGGGCAGGCATGGGCAGATTGCCAGGAACTCATTGACCAGCCAGTTCTGGTCAAAATGGCAAGTTCTGCATTTAAATTGAATACTGTCTTTAAAAAATAAGATGAATTTTGGTCCTGAAAATGTGAAAATAACAGCATACAGATGGAGCAGGGTACATTTATACAGATACATACATATATACATTAATTCATGTAACAACAATTATCATTATTGCTCTCTCTTATATATATGCATAAATATTTGTATACATGTTTGCATATATATTTGTATATGTACACACACACACACACACACATATATATATATATATATCACGTAAATATAAAAACTATAAACTAGAAATGAAAGTGTCTTCCCTTGAAAACTATTTACTTTGTAGTCCTATGACTCTGGGCAAAGTAGTTTTAGCTGTCTGTTCCCAGCATAATGATAGCTGGGAAAGAAAACAAGAATTACATTAAACTTCAAGACAAGAATGCATCAGGTTCCTCATAACAGGAAAAGAGCAGGTCACAATATTAGATGCAATGATCCATATCATTAGAGTGTCCAGCAAACAATAGGAAACACACTTGGTATTAGACGATGGCTGGAGTTACCTAATTGTGCTGGTAAATGGACCTGTGCAACAACATGGGTCTAGTAACCAGAGATTCTGATTCCTCAGGCTCAAGTTTTGATCATTTCATTAGGTTAAATAGCACAAATCAATAGAGACAATTAACAGGACTCTGGGAATGAGTAGCTAAAGGGTGGCAAAAAAACAATATATTTTAAAATATACTTTCTAGAAAGCACATGATAAGCTAGGCATAGTGGCACATACCTGTCTTTTGAACGCCTGGGAGGTACAGACAGAAGGATCCAGAGTTGAAGTCTAGCCTTGGCTACATAGTTAACTGCATCCTCACCAGCCAGCCCATGATCTAAGTACAGCTGCACTCTCACAGCCAGCCCATGCTGGCCTATATGAGACGCTATCCCAAAAAAATGCAACAATAATAATAAATATATACTTTATGTCCCATGTGAGTTAAGTTATCTTACATGATTCATGATGCTCATACATATAAAGACAAACTTTAAGGAAAATAAAAGTCAAAAAAGAAATGAATTATTAACATAACCATTTCCTTCTGAATTATCCTTAATTCTTACACTGGGAACAAACTGCTTTCAGCATTTATATACTTTGGTTTTTCACCAAAATCCCTCTAGACAGCCTTCATCAACTGCCAATATGTCTCCATCACAGACTCAAGTAGTCTATTCACTCTGATTAGGTCATTGGGGCTAATTTAGAGTATGGCTTCTATGTCTACAGCCACCTAATCAGCTAGGCAGATTCCCTGACACCCGCATCTGGTCCATCTCCATGCCACTGAAGCAGAATGACAAGGATTGTGGCCATCAAAGTATATCTGCAGGCTAAGCTGTCAGTCTCCAAATTAGTTCTTGGTTAAAACTGTCAGGTTTCAAATTACTGCATGAGTATTCATAGTTCTTACAGAAGTTCCAGGAAGCTCAGAGGTACTGACCATCTCTCCTCTCCCTGATCAGGGGGTGAGTTCTTAAAAATAACGCCTCCACCTCTCAGGATGCATGTATAATATCATACAAACAGGGTGATTTCATAATTACTCTCTTTAATTTATATGTACGTGCTTTGTATGTGCTCCACACGCATGCAGTGCCCACAGAGACAAGAAGAGGGGGCCCAATCCTCTGAAACTAAAGTTACATGAAGTTGCGGACTACCCAGTGTGAATGTGGGTGCTGGGAACCAAACTCAGGTCTCCGTAAGAGCAGTAGGTGCTCTTAAGCACTGAGGCATTTTTCAGGTCTCATGTTTTCCATTTCAGAGACAGAGCTTCTTTTTGTAGTTCAGGGGCCTGGAATTCACAATCCTTCTGTCCTCAGTGCAGTCTCTGCATGTTGTCTATTTAGATTTTAGTAACAAGGCACTCAGACTGCCACTGGTTTTTCTTTTTAAAGCAATCTCACCTGAAAATAACAAAGTTACTCCTCTTCTTCCTCCTCTAGGGAGGATAGACCAGAGGAGTGATTCTGAAGTTCTGGGATCACCTGGTCATACTCCCAAGATCTGGTAAACAAAGATGTCTGCCTTCAGAGGCAGACAAGAGAACATGGCAGGCAAAATTTGGCTGTATTGAGAAGGGTATTGGGTATGTCGGTGGAACTGTTATCTCTGAGCAAGCCATATAATCTTGGACAGCAGTAATGGCTACCCTCTAACCTATACACCTCAGACTAAAAGAGAGACCTCCAGTTGACTGATGGACCTTCTTACCAATAACTGAGTTGATTGAAACATAGTTTATGATATGATGGGGGAGTGGAGTATTTTTGTTTTTGTTTTATTTTTAATTTTATCCCAGATACTTTGACAATTTATTTGTATGCATTTATTTATTTATTTTGTCATTTATTTGTTTGTTTGTTTGTTTGTTTGTTTATTGAGGCAGGGTCTTACTATGCAGGTCTGCCTGGTCTGGAACTCACTATGTAGACCAGGCTGGCCTTGAACTCACAGAGATGCTCCTGCCTCTGCTTCCCCAGTGAGTGTACCACCATACTGGGCTCCTTTTCACAAGTTGAGGAGGTAGAAATGAATGGGCCCAGCACCCTCCTTGAGTCAACCAAGGTGTGGGGTGTGCACTGATTTGTCCACATACATCAGGTTGGTGAATGGAGGAATTTCAACACAGACTAGGAACCTTCAGACTTCCCACTGCTCAAACAATTCAGAGCCTCATGGGAGACTCTTTAGAATGATGACGGTGTTCTCTTCTGCATACAGGTGAGTGAGAGAACTTGTCTTGCTGCTACTGTACAACTCTCTCTTCTAGGGTTGGGCGTGACCATGGCTACCTTCAAGAAAAGCACTGGTGATCATCAACAGTGAGCTTGCGGCTCACAAAGCCCAAAGGGTTAATCCTTGGATGGCCTCTTTCCTCTTTGAGGGTTCTATAAGAGGTAAGCAGGTGACTAAACATAGGACTTTTTGCTAGTGTAGTTGACCATAAGTTACACAGAACACTTTCTGGAGATTTAGCTATCTGGGAGTCAGCTGTGCTCATGAAAGGAAACTCAATAACTTCATTCATTCAGAAAGATGAACTTGGACATAATCTTTTCTTTAGTCCTGTGGTACCATACCAATCTGAGGTGAGTAGACATAGAATATATATGTGTGTGTGTGTGTGTGTGTGTGTGTGTGTGTGTGTGTGTACATGTATATACATGCATATACATATATGCATGTTTTATGTATGTATATATATATGTGTGTATATATGTGTGTGCATATATATTACCATACATATTGTATAAATACATACGTATGTATGCATGTGTGTGCATGCCCAGAAAAAGTCACATATGCATTGCTGAGAATTATTTATGGTCAGAGACTAAAGAGAAAGTTTCATCTAGATTCCTCTCTGATATACTTGTTAATTTGACAAAAATCTTAATTAACATTTCCTACTCCTCCTCTTCATCACCAGTGGATACATTTTGTTTTATTCAAAATGTACCTGGACACTTAGAGATGGTGAGATGCAAAGTGCAAAAGCCTCAGGATAACACCTGTCCATTTCCATGACTGGTTCTACCATTGACAGATTGTGTGTTCCTGTCCATAATCTGAAAGCACCTGAGTTTAATTTTCAATAAAATGAGGCTCATAAACTCTATCATATACTGTTGTTCTAAGGGTTAAAAGGCATATTGCACATAAAACTCAGGGCCTGAGGACCATACTCAGTAGCTGAGAGCTCTCTCTGTCCTCTTTGGACTTCATTTTCCTGATGAAAGGACACATGTGCAATCAGCCACCAAGTCTTAAAGTTAATCCCTACAGCAAGGAGCAGAACTGCTGTTTGGGCTGGAAATTGCAGAGTTCTCCTCCTCCCCATGTAACTGTGCTTTAATTAAGTAATTAAGCAGGACCTCAATTCTATTTGAATACTTGTCTTGATCCTTTAAACACTTGCTTGAATGCTTTTGTCAGACCAACAGATTTGAGGTTAGGGTGGTTGCCTTGAAAACCCTATTTCTCAGATTTTAAAATTGATCTATAGTGTGGGGATTTCACAGCTCATTTCCTCAAATTCTGCAAGTTTTCTCTAAATAGTCTCAAATACCTAGATCTTTTCTTACCTATAATAAAGTACAGAAAGCAGTTCACCTACTTATCTGTTAAGTGTTCTCGGTGGTGTTGAGCAAACTTAAATTCAGAAGTAATATGGCTACCATGAAGGTCAGCCCTGGGAAAGGACCACCCGGATTCTCTCCTTCACTACACTAGTCCCTGTCAGCAAGATCTTGGGCAAAGAGCTTGCTCAGCTCCCTAGGGCGAGGGGGGGGCAAAGGGGGGAGGGAACAGGGTGGATGCTACTCCTCTCACACCCATTCCTACAGAAATCCAGCAGAGTCCTACAGATCATCCTCAAAAGCAGCAAAAGTACACAGAACAAAGCAAAAACCATATTGAATCAAAACATGTACTGGTCAATTTAACAATCAATTAATTTAGCAACTATAGGCTAAGCAACTTAGTTCATTTTCAGCTGGCTACCTTATAGTAGGTACCAGGTATATTTTTTGTTGTTTTCTTTGTGTATGTTGTGGGGGAAGGGTTGTGCATATATACATGTGGGTCTATGTGCATTTGTGTGCATACTTGTATGGAGACCAGAGTTCAATGTCAAATGTCTTCCTTGGTTTCCAGTGTTATTTTTTAAAATCTATTAAATTGTATTTATTTGTATGTGTGTGTGTGTGTGTGTGCACGCCACTATGAACTTACCCACAGTGTGCATGTGGAGACAGAGGGCAAGCTTCAGGAGACAGTTCATTCGCCATGTGGGTGCTGATGAATGAATTCAGGCTGTCAGGCTTGGAAGCAGACACTCCCACCAGCTGAGCCATTGTGCCCACTCAGTCCCACTTTGTTTTTTGAGACTCTCATGAAACCTAGAGCTCATTAACTCATCTGATCTGACCAGCCAGTGAGCGTTAGCGACCTACATGCCTCCACATTCCCAGAGAGGAAATTATAGGAGATTCCTTCCATCCCTGGCTTTTTGCACTGGTGTTGGGATTTGAACTCAAGTCCTCCTGCTCATACACTGAGCATTAACAAACGGAGCCATCTCCACAGCCCTGCAGGCTTGACTTCATGGCCAGGGAATCTGTAACTATTCTTTTTTTTTTTTTAATATTTATTTATTGTGTATATAGAATGCATCAGATCATATTATAGATGGTTGTGAGCCACCATGTGGTTGCTGGGAATTGAACTCAGGACCTCTGGAAGAGCAGTCAGTGCTCTTAACCACTGAGCCATCTCTCCAGGCCTCTGTAACTATTCTTTCCTCTTACATATTGTTCCCTGATTGACGAGTGAGTCCCTTAGTGAATGCAGTAGCTCCCATAGGCCCTATGTTATCCTGTAAATGAGACTGTTCTGTTACTATGACTGCAGATAGATACAAACCACTGGGGTGGGAGGAGATGGCGCCTGCACTAAACAGGAGTGCATGGTGTAGCAGTGTCAGAAGCACTGCATGCCATATTTTAAGTCATCCAGATATGAGGGCTCATTTGTGTCCAGCTTGTCGCTTGAGGGTCATGGCTACCCAGAAACAGTAAGAGTACAGCTCAGCAGCAACTATTAACCCACTTTAAACTTGATGAGATTTTCTCTGATTTTTTTTTTCTTTTGTGACTCAATTTTAAGGTTTTGCAGTGTGGGCTTTCCCAGACCTAACAGTGTCCTGTTTCAATGCCAAAAGTTTGGACAGGCCTAAAGGTCAAGGAAAGGATGTGTGTAGGCTATATGCAAATACAGACCACTTGAGCATCTGCAGAGTTTGGTATCTAATCCCCTGCAGGCACTAAGGGGTAACCATGTGTGCAAACACTCCTGGAAATGACTGCTAATCATGCAGCATTATTTGTGATTAAAAACTCTATACCAGGAATTAATTTCAAGGTCATTCTAGAATGTGGCTATGAATATTTATTTTAAAATATAGACTTTTGTCTGTAAGTTTTCCCTGACTCCGGTTTTAGCATAAATAAGCAGTCAGTCCTGGCCACTGGAAAGTTCGCTTCTCTTTACTTCTGTGGCCAGAAAAATTTTGTTCAGGCCAAGTAAATCTGATGAGGAGGCAGAAAGATGTTTTCACAACTGTGCCATCCTGACTATGTCCCTCCTCACTGTGGCTATTCGCCCACCATGCTAACTAATGATCATATAAAAGTTACGTCTAACTTTTTAAGAGATATAAGCAACAAAATTTGCAGAGCAAGGTTTTCATATTTGTATTCAAACTAGAAAGATGACAAGAAATTAAAAGACAGTAGGAGATTTCTAAATCATGGGTAGCTGTGGCAGGGCTCCTGTGAGCTCAAGGCCCACGTGGAATATGTAGTGGATTCGAGAATAGTCTGGAAACTTTGTTGCAAAAAGGAAGGGGGAAATGACATCTAAAAATATCTTTTTAATTATTTTTTGTTGGCTTTTTACAAATCTCACATCATGTGGCCAAATCACACTCACCTCCCAGTCTTATGTCCATTCTGACCTCTCTCAAAAAAAAAAAAAAAGTCCATTATGTGTAGTCCACACATTCACTGAAGCATGGTAAAATTCTTAGTGGGCACCCACTCCCCCAAGGGAGGATGAGTCTTCCTCTACCTGCATCCACACAAGAAACCATCACCTGAGGTGAGCTATGTGGTGGCCAGAGCAGGGTGGGGCTAGCTGTCCCTTGCCCACACTACTACTTGCACCACAGTACTGTGCACCAGTGAGGTTAGGGCCAAGCTGTCTCATGAGGTGTGGTGCAGGCTCTCCTGTGGCCACTCCATCACCCAGTGAGCGATCTGGTCTTGTTCATGGCCACAAGGATCAAGGCCAGCTCTCCCATGTCCATAGCCTGTACTGTCATGCTATTGCCACCAAGGGCAGGGCCAACTCTCCCATGACCATGGTCTTTGACATGGCTTCACACCGCACCCCCAACCCTGGGCATCCACATGTGTTTCTGTGGTAACATGGGTCAAAAACATTATGGTCTTTGGCGGTATCAGGACCACTGACTCACTCATGGTCCTCAGTGGGTGCACAGACTATGAGCCTCGACATGATCTCAAGTGGTTATACATGCCACTCACATCAACGTGGCTTCCCAAGACAGCAAAGCCTGAGGACATCACCAAGTCATCAGTCAGCAGCACTGAATTCATATAACCTCAGACTTCATCATAGTCTGTCACATGGACCACTACAGCAGCATGTCCTCTGGTAGTATTGGGGACCATGGTGGTCCTTGGAGGAGTTCCAATACAGAAAACAAACAGAAAATGGACCCTTCCTCATCTTGGACTTCCATCATTGTCAGGAGCCCAGTTTTCATTGACATAAGCTCCAGGCTGCTGTGCACCATCTTGATGATCCTATGACAGCATACAGGCCTTACCCTTTCTCTTACCTGTCACTCCCATCACATTTCCAGATCCACCCTATCCCTAGTGCACACACTGCTCTTTCCCACCACTCATCACATATTTGTTCATTATAGTGGCACCCATGGACTGTTGCTGGATGACCCATGTGGCCCCTGCTTCAGTATTCTCCATCAGGCCCAGGGTCCACATCTAAAATGTTAATGTTGTATAATTTTAGAAAAGTGTATGACAACTATGAAGTGCAAATTTTCTTTATAACATTCCAGCATGCAGTGATCATTGAAAAATATTTAAAAATAACTATATGAAGGTCTAGAAAAAAAATTATACCGGGGAAGATACGAAACCACCACATCGGTCAATATTTTAAATAAAATGTTTAATCAACCTAATTACTTCAATTCTGTAGTTATGGACTATATATGAGTTGGCTAGAAAATCATAGATCTGTGTATATGAATGACAGTGGCTAAATGGTCATCTATAGCAGGTAACAACATGGAGAACATAGAAGCTTAGAGGGCCCCACATGTCTATTCAGCCTCCAGTTTACTTCTATTGGTTGAACTAGGAGCCATTTATCTCCTGCTGAGACACTTCCTCACATTCACCCACATTTTCTTTTTTTATAATTGAGGTAATGAAAAGTAAAAAGACCCTGTAGCTAGCTCCCAGAGAATTTGAAACCTAGAAGAGAAGAAATGTCATAGTAAATGATACAAAAGACTAAAAATGTAATTCACAGTTTGCAGTTTACGTAGAATCCTTACCATTTAACTTAATACAAATATTATCTTACTGTAGAGTTCCATATAGTATGCTTTATTGATGGAGGGGTTTAAGAGAAGGAAAAAAGTCAATATTAACAGTGCAGTTTTGAAATGTCATTCAAGGCAGGTTTCTTACTTCTGCTTTGTAGTGCTAAGGATCAAACAGGGTCATGTGCATGGCGGGCAAGCAGACAAGTCATCAGCTATAGCCACTGGCTTCCTGAATCAGGATCTCAGTATGTAGCCCAGGCGGGTCTTGAACTTGAGATCTTCCCGTCTCTTCCCCTAGGAGGCACAGATTGCAAGTTTGCACCACTGTGCCCAGCCTCAGAACAGCTTTGTAACCCAATCCTTGAACATGCCAGGCAGATGACGTTGAGTTCTAAAGCCTGATTCCTCAAAAATGGCTAAACATGATGGAAACATCCTTTAAGACATTTATTTAGACACGTTCATTTGGGCACACAGTGTCTGCAGCTGAGTTTTTTGTTCTATCATCCATATGGTTATTGATTATACAAAAGGCCCATTTTGAAGTAAGAAATGAGGGTTTGTATGATGAGGGGTGAGGGTATGAGTGAGTGCATGAGCGCATGCAAGTGTGTGCTTCTTGAGCATTTAGGGGTGCATGTAGATAAACCATCAGAGTCTATTTGGAGACTTCTTCAGCCTGTAGAAATAACATCTCAAATGGTGAGGAATTTATTTTTTATAAACCCCAAGTAACTCTAGTGTTTGAGCAAAATTTGAAGTTAATATAAATGTAGTTACCATTTGTCAAGAAGGTCTGGGCGTAGTGGTGCACACCTGTAATTCCTTGGATGGCAGAGGCAGGAATAGTATGGTAAATTGCAGACTACCCAAGATTATATAGTTATAAGACCCTGTCTGGAAAAAATTATTTCTTTTCTTTTTTTGTTTTCTGTTTTTTTGTTTGTTTGTTTGTTTTGTTTGTTTTTTGTTTTGATTTGGGTGTTTGTTTGTTTGTTTGTTTCAAGACAAAGTCTCTCCGTGTTAGCCTTGGCTGTCCTGGACTCGCTTTGTAGAGCAAGCTAGCCTCGAACTCACAGCAGTCCGCCTGCCTCTGCCTCCCGCGTGCTGGGATTAAAGGCATGCACTGGCCAGTTTACTCACCACTGTGTTCCCCCTGACTCTTTTCTGCCTGTTTCTAGGAGTCTCTGGCTCTTGACTGCTCATGAAGGATAGTGTCAGTGAGGGCCCTGGGAATGTGATCTTTAGTTCCAAAAAAGGAGGATATAGATAATAGGAATATGAGGTGGATAGATAAGAACGGCCTCTACTTCACTATGAATATTTCACTACTTTAACAAAATGAGGTATAACTACAGTTGGGAAATTGTGTTGTTTTAAATAAATTATTTTAATACCTTTGTCTGACTTTCCTCCGGCTCAAGAATCAATAGATCACTCGGCCAAGCTTCAACTGGCTGAAAGTTTGTGTTGAGATCTGTGGTTCCCTGCACTCCCTACCAGCGTCCTTCTCTCACCCAGCATCTGACTGGAGCTGCATGCCTGCAGACAGTGCCACGCTTTCCTAAGTGAAAAGTGAACGTGGTGCTGGAATCAGATCCTGTCTACCTCCTGAAGGGGAAAAAAGGGGTTCCTAAGAATCAAGAAGCTTAGAAAATTACAAGATTCCAGTGGCCCTCTGCCAGGTGTGTGAGCACTAAACAACTACTTGTGCGTGAGGAGACTGTGGTGGAGCTGTGTGCAGCCCAGGCAGTATGAGGAGGGATGCAGCAGCTTTCATGACCCAGCATCCTTTCTGAAACACACTTTTTGGTGATGCGGGTACCTGTCAGGTGCCTATGATCCTGTAAGTAACCCCAGTAATCTCAATAGTTAAGCAAGATAGACTTGGGGCACTGTCGCGTCAGTCTGCCAACAGAGCCTCGTCTAGGGAGACTAGGCAGTTGTCCGTGTCTGTGCAGGAAAAGCCACATAATAGTATATGAGAAATCTCAGTCTCACAACTATTGAAGTCTATTAAGTCAAAAAGAGACGCTCAAAGGCCCAGTAAAAATGGTGCTACATAGGAGGTGCTGTTTATATTGTTATATAAAACCAAATTGGCACAGTACAACATTAGGACATTTACCTGCTGACCCTACACTTTCCAAAAATTTACACTCACTCGAATTGAGCTCTATAGAGAGTAAATCTTAATATTGTGTTGACAAAGAATAATATGTATGTTATAATGATACATATTCATTTATTTGTTTGGCAATTAGTAAGAGTTTCCTATGTGCCAGGAATTAGTCTATGCTAGCAATGCCAAGGCTGAGTAACACTATTAATTACATAGTTTGGGAGTAAAAACAAATGTAAACAAATATTGGCAACAATCTTTGATCAATGCTGTTATACGGGATAGAGCAATCTGCCCAAAATGAAGGAGGGAGTGTGGGCAGAGAATAGAGTAAATGGGACATTTGAGATTTATTTATTAGAATATGACGGAGGTCACTTACTGGACCTGGAGAGGAATCAAAAGAGGGTTACAGTGTGATGAGCTTCTAGCCTCGGTCCTTTCCACTCAGATATGGACTCTGGGAGATGGCTCCCTCATCAAACTGCACACAGCCACTTACCTGCTTGCACTAGTAACATTTCTCATAGCTGTGACGAAGAAAAAAGTATATTACCTCTTATTTAAACATCCAAAGATCATGTAACCAGATAATAATAACAGCTAGCATTAACAGTCTCCAACCTGTCAGGCACAGTGTACTTTCTACGATTTAACTCTTGTCACCCTTGTGGTGCCGTGAGACTGAGGTCAGTGTTATTTCCATTTGGCACCTAAGTCAACTAAGTCTCATTGGATTTCTATGGCTCCTCAAAGACTGTAAAGTTTGTATGTGACTGTGAAGCCAAACCTGATCCCCAGCACATGCTCTCACAATCATTCTAGACAGTCTTTGTGGATAAAAAATACTAACCTATTTGAGTCTAGAAATGTGTTTAGATCTTACTGGTGCAATTGGTCATGTTGCATTTCCTGTTACTTGTCTCAGCTAAGCTTTTTGTAGAATTGCCCAACAAGGTACTTTCAAATTGTTCTTGTCTTGTGTGTGACTGTGTGTGTTTGTGTATTTATCTAATCTCCCAGAATCTAATGACTGACAATATCCCATTTGCTAGTGGTAGGATTTCATATCCAACTCCCATCTCTAGGCTAGAATTTGGTCTGGCTTGGGTTTGCATAGGTTTGTGCATGATGATGTCACAACCAATGTGTGTTTAGATTTGCAGCTGCCATGATGTGTCCAAAAGACACTGCTTCCTTGCATTACCCTGTCACCTCTGGCTCTTACACTCTTTGTCTCATCTTCGACAAGGATCCTTAATCCTTGGGACAAAGAAGTGTGGAATACTTGATTCGTTTAGAGAAGTGTTTTGTTCTTGGCACCTTGGTTAGCTGAGCATCTCTGTGTGAACCATTGTACACTTCAAGAAAAATATTGTAATTTTGATAGGTTTATCTTCTCAGCTTTATTATATAAATATTAAGTTTGGTAAGGTTCTTATATAAATATTTAAGTCTAAAAGTACAGCTTTAGTTGATAGAACAAGCTCCAATGCTTACAGTCATTATTATTATTCAGTTATGATGTTTAAAACCCTCACTGTGGGGGAGGAGGTTCCTTTCTGTCACAGACCTAGGGGAAGGGAATAGGGTGTAAGAGGAAGGAATGGAGGAATCGGAGGAGACAGGCAAGGGGATAACAATTGAGATGTAATCTGAATAAATTAATAAAATTAAATTAAATTAAAAAATAATAAAACCCTCACTATAATGTCATCTTTAGCACACAGATAAAACAGAAGTGTGTTCATTAAATCTTAAGTATATGAGACTACTCCTTATTTTTACTTGTCGTAATTTCAGTTAAGCACACTGAGACTAGGAACCATGCCATAAATGATTTCAAACCTTTGGCATGTTTACATTGTTTTCATGGATCACCATATATCCAGTTAAACAAATGTCCTCTCTGTCTTTAAAAAGAATATGGGCTCTGTAGATCTTGATGTCAAATAGATATGTGTGTATATGTCAAAGTTTAATGACTGGTCCTATAAGTAAATTCTCTGATTTTAAATATATATAAGAAATGTGTTAAAACCCCTCCCATGCTGATTGGGGAATTATCCCACTCTCCTTATAATTTAGTCATTTTGAGGACTGCTTTTCTCCAATTTCCAATGGGTATCATAGAAGTGCTATTTTGCATATACATCTATTAATGACCATCTCTGTCTTTGTTTTTGAAAAATATCTTTATCACTGCTGAGAGCTCTTTGATGAACTTAGAAATACTGTGCGGGGCTCCTTTTCTTTCAGTTCTCGAGTCTCCTTGCTCCCATCCACACTATTCTACACAGTCATCTTATCCTAAATGCGTCTCTTGCAAAGTTGCTCTTTGACACTGTGTCCAGCCTTCTCTTTCTTTTGGCCGTCTCTCTGATTCCTTAATGAAACTTGTGTTAGTTTGGATTTTCTGAAAGTTGTATTTCTGGGCCTTGCTGTCTTCTATCACATGTGTAAAAGACGTACCTGCTACACTGGCAGATATTAGAATTCCTTTATTTTTTCTTGATCTTTTGCACAATGTCTTAACCTCCCATTTTGTATCTATTCAGTCTGGGACTGTGGCCCATTAGATAGCACCACACACACTGAGAGACACTCTTTCTCCTAAGGTAAACATCTCTGGAAATCTCCTCACAAATACATGCAGCAGTATGTTTACAGACCCTGTGAACTTGGCATGGAAGATTGACCACCACATGAGCCTCTAGCCTCAACCTGGTGTAGCTACAATTATAGCCTTATTTTATCCATACTTCATAATTTCTTGTGGTTAATTTTTTTAATTTTTGCATTAAAAGCATTTTTGTTAAAAGGAAAGCTAATGCACAGAGCAAAAGAAAATGCTCACATATCACCTATCTGACATGTGATAAGTATCCAATGTGTTGAGACATCAGTTGTAATAACCCAAAAGTGGAAGATATGAAAAGACATTTGTCCGAAGAAGATAAAGAGCAACACTCATATAAAAACCCACTCAAGCCTTGCCACTCGTTAGAAAAGTACAAATCAAAGCCAAAGTGAGAAATCACTTCATACCATGAGGATGGCTGCTACTGCAAATAGGAGCAGACAGTAACCAATGTAACGCAAGGATACAGAGAAATAATCCTTATGCATTGTTGATAAGAAGGTAAAATGAAACAGCTATTATAAAAACTCTGGAATAACCTTAAAACATTCCAAATGCAATAATCTTGATATGTACTTGAGAGAATTTAGAGCAAGGTTTTGAAAATATTTTTTAAATCAAGGTGCATGATAACATCATTTGCAATAGCTATAATTTAAGAAGCAGCTATTTGGACATAATTAGAATGGATAGGCAAAATGTACTATAGGCATAAAAGGAATATTCCATCTTTACAGGGAAGGAAATTCTGATACATACCACAATACAGGTAAACACCAAGCATAATGTTATGTGAAATAAGGCAGTCGCAAAAAGAAAAATGAATTCTGTATGCTTCCACTCACATATAATAATCAAAATTATTAAGACAAGGTAAAAATAGGGATGACAAAAATTAGAGGACAATCTTTTAAAGTAAGGTTACTGTTTAAATGAACATAAAGCCTTAGTTGTTACTATTTGTGTGTTTGTGTAAGTGTGTTTATTCATGTGTGTGAGTTAAGAGCATTCATAGCACACATGTGGAGGACAGAGGGCAACAAATGGATATTCATTCTTGCCTTTTTATCTTCCTTATGTATTCATTTTTTCTTTGAAATATACATACTAGTTTTCAGTATACCTTGATAATATTCATCCCTTGCTTCCCCATTTGAACTTCCTCAAGGAAATTCTCTTCCCACTGGATAGCTTTCATTGTGCTGGAAAATCCTATGCAAGCTTCTGGAAGAGAAATGACATCAATGGCCCTATCCAAAGCTGACTCTTATATTTTTGGTTTTGAGCATAGCCTTTAATGGCTGAGGCATCTCTCTAGCCCTGAGATTCCATCTTACCCCTATCAGAATGGCTAAGATCAAAAACTCAAGTGACAGCACATGCTGGTGAGGACGTGGAGAAAGGGGAACGCTCCTCCATTGCTGGTGGGAATGCAAACTTGTACAACCACTTTGGAAATCAATCTGGCACTTTCTCAGAAAGTTGAGAATAGTTCTACCCAGCCATACCACTCCTAGGCATATACCTGAAAGATGCTCCACCATACAACAAGGACATTTGATCAACTATGTTCATAGCAGCTTTATTCATAATAGACAGAATCTGGAAACAACCTAGATGTCCCTCAACCAAAGAATAGATAAAGAAACTGTGGTACATTTACACAACGGAATACTACTCAGCTATTAAAAACAAGTAAATCTTGAAATGAGTGGACAAATGGTTGGAACAAGAAATGATCATCCTCAGTGAGGTAACCCAGATCCAGAAAGACACACATGGTGTATCTCACTTATAAATGGATATTAGCCACATAATACAGGATAATCATATTACAATCTACAGACTTAAAGAAACTAAATAACAAGGAGGACCCTAGGGAGAATGCTTAATTCTCTTCCAAATGAACAAATAGACTAGATGCCAGAAGCATTTGAAGAGAAAGAACATGAAGTCAGCCTACCATAGAAGTCTTCTGAAAGACTCCACCCAGCAGGGGATTCAAGCAGATGATGAGACTCACAGGGATGGAGAGCAGGGAGTCTTATGCAAGAATTGGGGAATAAAAGGACCTGGAGGGGTTAGGAGCTCCACAAGGAGACCAATGGAGCCAACTAATCTGGGTGGTGGAAGAGGTGGGTACTGCAGAGACTGAAGCACCAAGCAAGGACCATGCATAGTGAAATCCTAGACCCTCTGATTACATGTAATAGATAGGCAGCAATGTCTCCTTGTAGGTCCCATAATATGGGGAGTAGAGACTACTTCTGACAGGCTCCCACAGGTTGATCACTTTCCGTCTTGCAGCATGGCCTTCCCAGGCCACAGAGGAAGAGGATTCAGGCAGTCCAGATGAGACTTGATAGGCTGAGATCAGATGTTAAGGGAGGAGGGATCCCCTTTCTGAGAACTAGGGAAGGGAGGGGGGATGCGAGGGAGGGATAGCTGGTACCAGGAGGTGATGAAGGTGGATGTTACAATTGTGACATAATGTGAACAAATAAAAATAGCAAACAAACAAAAAAGCTGAATCTTGTATGCTCTACTACCAACATGCCAGGCAAATATGCCCACTGGTAAGACAGCGGCATGACTATTTATTTGGGTAACCAACCACTGTTTTGTTTCAATTTGAGGCTATATCCACAAGAGGGAATTAATGTCTGGTACTGTAAGCATGATCAAAATTCATGACTAGCAAGTCATAGGCCTTAAGGGAGAACCTATTGATACTGTTTTGCTAAATGGTCATAATGTCAAGCTGCCATATCAATACGTATATTTAAATCCATAGATTTTTGCTGCTACAAACCTTGCTTAGAAAAGCTTCTTAGTCCTGTGCATAATGATGGATGCACAGGCACATCACTGTTCAACATGTTGATAATAACGGCCATGGATGCTCAGCCACAGATGGGATATTGATGTCAAAACCCTGAACATCAGGCTCAGAGAATGTCATGGAAGAGAGGGTAAAACAACTGAAAGAGGATAAGGATAAGGGCTGTGAGTGCTGTGCGACAGACCCAACATAGCCGATGCATTCATGTACTCACAGCCCTTTTCTATGTAAGATCTGTGCAAGATCATGCCAAAGGACGAACCTCCAAGGCCATACACTAGCTGAGGAGCTATAGGCAACTGATGACATCCTTTGTGGGCATGGCCACTGATTGGTCCCTATGGTCCAGCTCAAACCTGTTCATGAACGGACAGAACTAAATGGACTCGGTTAAACAGTAAATATATAATGTTAGCACTTTTGAAGTTTAAACTATCTTAGCATCATTTCAAAGTAATGCTTTGACCTTGTCTGTAGCCATATCACTTGACTGCAACTGAGCTCAAGCTTATTTATTTTTTAAATCAGCTATATTTCACTACTTTGTATTTCTTTCATGGATGTATACTTGTTGATGCATGAGTGTGTGGGTACATGTATGTATGCAGGTATACATAGGTGTGTGTGTGTGTGTGTGTTCGAGTGCATGCATGTATATAGCAGGAGGGCAACCTCATGTTTCATTCCTTATGGATCATCTACCGTTTGTTGATATAGCATGTCTCTCTGGCCTGCAACCCACCTAGTAGGCCTTTCTCCACTCCAAGTCCATTCTTCAGGGATTACAAGCATGTACTACCACAATGCCATTTGGTTTGTTTGTTTGTTTCGTTTTGTTTTTGTTTTCTAGTCCATTCTAGTATTGAGCTTTGGTCCTCAGCTTATAAGGCAAGCACATCACTCACTGAAATATCTCCTCAGTCACAGGACGTTCATATTTTATATTCAGAAACAAAGTCTCGGTAGGTCGGAGTTTTCCTCCTGGTTATTAGTGGTTACACTTTTCTGAAAAAGTTCACAAAGAAATATGTGACCATTTATTTCCAAGAAATTTATTTTCTTGGATAATTTAAGACTTGGTATTAAGGTAGTGTTTGTAGGACTATGTAAGTATGTATTTATATGTGTGTGTATATAAATATGTGTGTATATATTAATATATTCATGTATGTATGCACACACAATATATATAGGATATATATGTACACACACACACACACACACACATATATATATGTGTGTGTATATATATATATATATCCTATAAGGAATCTCTGTCTATAAAAAAGAGAGCATTTCCACTTTTCTGGCTACACTTGTAAGGGACAAATAACAAACTACTGTCACCACCAGAAGAAGGAAACTAAGAAGAGGTCCCCTCCACCAATCACTAGCTTGAAAACTAAAAAGAGAGAGCATTTCTATAAAACTCTGGAATTTGGACTTCTAGACTTTGGAGCTGAATAACGAAGCATTCTTATAGTCTTGATTTAAGATAACCTACCCTATCTGGGGTGGAACATATAGTTTATTTTCCCTTCTGACAATATTTTGGATTAGAAATTTTCTTAAAGTGGGTATGGTGGTGCATGCCTTCAAGACCAGCAACACTCGGGGAGGTAGAGGCAACCAGTTTGCTGTGAGTTTGATGCCAGCCTGGTCTACAAAGTGATTCTAGGACAGCCAAGACTACACAAAAAACCCTGTCCTGAAAAACCAAGAAAAGGGGTGGGGTGGAGAGAAACAGAGAAGAAAAATTCTCAAAAACACAAAGGACACTCAACCAGCACTCACAGTATTGTTTAGGGACACTGTATACTTGCATTGCAGATAAATGACTTATTAAGTCATTATTGTGACATAAATTGTTGATGCAGTGAATAAGCAAACATTTCTTTCCCATTTTCAAAGCTACAAAACCTCTTCTACTAATTCTACAATTAGAGCTGGCTGCTGGATAAGCTAGTTCACTGTTTATCACCTAGGTGTCACTATAGCTAATTATTAAAATGGATGCCAGTGCATGGTATTTGCCACGCTGTGCCACCCTTATCTTTTCAAACCCACCAAGTGCCATTTAAAAGATTCACTTAGTTTTTTTCCAGAAGGACCAGAAATTGAAAAAAAAAACAATCTCATCTCTCTTCTGCTGCTACTTCCCAGGATTGCTTCCTGTTTACTGTTACAACTATAGTCGGTCAAGTAAGTAGTGCGGTGATCGGCAGAAGGACCACTCCTGGCCCTCAGCAGAAGCTGCAGAGCACGGGGCCCAGCCCTCCACCTGAGTGTCTGAAGCTGCGTTGAGCCTCCTCTGGTTCCTCACGTCACTGGTTTTCCTTCAAGGATGTCGAATCAGACTAGGTCGGTGCCATGCAAAGTGTGATTCTCCAACCAGTCTGTAACAAAATAAAAATAAAAAATAAAAAACGTGTACGTAGGCACTTAGTGCTTACTTTGTAGGCTGCCATGGCTGGATCACTGAGGTTTGAATACGAAGGACCCCAGCAGGCTCCTGCCAATACTTGGTTACTGTTGCTACTTCTGTTTTGGAAAGCTGTGGCTCCTTTAAAAGGTGGAACTTCATTAGTGGCCACTGGGGTGGGTGGGTCATGAGATGTCATAAGCCAGGCTCCTCTTCATGCCCTCACTCTCTGCTTTCTGAAAGTGGATGCCCGTGCCCAGCATTCTCACACTCCTGTGACCAGACTTTATCCAGCACGATCAACTGAACATCCCCAAATTTTCAGCCAAAGTAAGCCCTTACTCCTTTGAGTTGCTTCCTGTCAGGTCATAGCAAAAGTACACAATGCAAAAATATAAGAACAGAATTAGTGAGCAGGGCTAATTAATAAGGAAACCTGTTTGAGGAGTAATCAAATTCCTGTGCTGAGCTACATGAGGCAGAAATTCTGGCTATGAGCAGTCAAGCCATGTACTGCCCAGCAACAAATCAGAAGCACAAAAACATTTTAAGGAGTAGCGCAAAGAGTCTGGAGAGGGAGCTCAGTAAAATACTCAGCCTACATACATGATCACATGAAGCCAATCCCCAGCAACCACATACACAGTCTGGTGTGTTTGTATGGTATTATAATGGCACAGCAGGAGGTGAGAGCAGACAGATTCTTAGCATAATCAGCGAGGCTGAGGTCCAAGTGAGAGATTATCTACAAACCAAGGCGAAAGTGAATTGACCTCTGACATCCACACTTCAGCAGCAGCACACACGCACACACACACACACACACACACACACACACACACACACACACACACACACACGCTCACACACACACCTGCACCCATCCTAGCATATACAAACACAAAACTAATGATTCATGCCAGCCGGTTTTAGAAACTTTCGTCTGGGCTACTGAGAGTGGGCTGGGAAAGTTTAGTGAATGAAAGTTGGAAAGCTATCTTGACCTCTGTAGAGAGTGTCCTGATTTCTGCATCATAAAGCCTTGTACTTTACAGGCATGCATGAGGGTTATGTGGTCGGGCGAGGCAAGTCACAGCTTGGATAACATCCCATTGTAAACTACTTCCTCGGAGCCTGCACAGCGCTTTCTTCTATCCAGCAGAGCAGAAATAACTTGCCCTGTGTACAGCACTGATGTCCAAAAGGAAAGCCACAGAGGGACATCTAGTGGCAGTGGGAAGTCACCAAGCTACTCCAAAAGAGTTCAGGAATTTCCACACTGCTCACTTGCGCATGCTTCAGAGGCACTTCCTGAACTTTGCCTCACACTCCAGCACATTAGTCTGCGTTTAAAGTCTGGTGAGCACCAAAGGAAAACAAATCCAACTCCCTGGCCTGGGAAGCTTTATCTCCCAAGCGATCGAATAACAAACAAGGTGGAGAATAAAGACAGGAAACAGAACGTCCAAAATTGTACGCAGAGGGCAAGATCTGTGCAGAGCTTGCCCACTGTGCCCATGGAAACCGTCTTTCTGCTAAGCTACATGCAGACATAGCACTTGAGAGCTCCAAAGTTCCAAAATGCACTGCGCATTTTCAAAGCAACCCTCCACACATCCTGGCCTTCCAGTCAGCACAACCAGAGCTCTTCATAAGAGTGACCGGTGAACTTTGCAGCAGTAAGCAAGGCCCAAAGAACGCAGTCACCCAGGGTGTGGTCAAGCTTCTGCCAGATTTTGTTGGAGAAATGGAAGCCGTTTTAGATGCAGTTGCAGCAGCCTGAACTTGACTCTTTCACAGGAAGACATGGAAAATAAGTTATGTCTGAAAATTAAATTAGCTATAAAAGTCATAACTGATTTTGTTTAAGAATAATAGTGAAGATCTCTAGCTGGTGATTTTGCCATCTATGTGTTTCACAAGATCAAACATTGTATGTTATAATTAATGTACATAAGAGTTTTTCTTAACATGTATTTCTCTCTCTTCTCTCCTCTCTCTCTCTTTCTGTCTCTCTCTCTCTCTCTCTCTCTCTCTCTCTCTCTCTCTCTCTCTCTCTCTCTCTCTCTCTCTCTCTCTCTCTCTCTCATCTTTGGACTTCACGGCAAGCACCTTTACCTATAGAGCCATTCTGCCAGCCCCTCAGAAAGGGAATTTTAAGACATTTCTTTTTTTAATTACTTTTTTACAATTTATTCACATTATATCCCAATTGTTACTCCCTCACTCATATCCTCCCATTCCCATCCTCTTTCTCTCTTCTCCCCTATTCCCCAGCACGGGGAGCCCTCCTCCCCTACCATCTGACCCCATTCTATCAGGTCTCATTAGGACTGCCTGCACCCTCTTCCTCTGCGTCCCATCAAGGCAGCCCCACCAAGGGGAAGTGATCAAATGTCAGGCACCAGAGTTTATGTCAGAGGTATCCCCTGCTCCCCTTACTCGGGGATCCCCACGGAGAATGAGCTGTCCATGGGCTGCATCTGAACAGAGGGCTAGGTTCTCTCCATGCATTGTCCTTGGATGGTGCATCAGTTTCTGCCGGCCCACATTGGGTCCAGAATTGTTGTTTGAAGGCATTTCTGACATGTAATCTCAAATCTCCTGCTTCAGCACTCCAACACTAACTCTACTTTAAGAAACATCGTCATTTTACCAATTCGTGTTGATTGAATCTCCTTGTGGTTGTCATTTATTGGTTTTGGTCTTACTGCACTGTACACCACCCATTGGTTTCTCTTTGAAGTTCATCCTCCCCAGTGTGAATTGGAATGCAGGAAGAAGCTGTCCCTGAAGAGTCTTGTCTCAAGTCCTCATGTTCAACTCCTCTTCTGGCTTCCGTTTCTCTGGTGGGCAATAGCTCATTTCTAGCTCTACAGCCACAGCTGCAGTTACACCTAATTTCATTCTAACAAATCCAGGTCTGGAGAAACCCATGGTCAGTTCTGTATATTTATTTCCTGGCCTATCTCCCTCTCCTCCCCAGCCCACTCCTTCTCTGGTCTCTACCTGTAATGTCCACCTCTGCCTACAAGCTCCACTGAAGCCTTCATGAAAGTTATACCCCCGTGTAGATGGATGGGACAGCCCTTGCTGGTCCCCTGACACTGGCTGTGTCCTGAATTCCTTAAAAATCGATCCTGGTCTCCAGAGAAGCATCTGTGAGGAAAACCAAGAAAGATGTACTTGTGATCATCAGACACCCTAAACCAAAGCCACGCGTGTGCTGTTTCTATGCTCCGGCATCCTCACATTTCTTTTGGGTCCTATACTAGTGACTTTTCTCCTTTCTGTGATAAATACCCAACAAAAATAGTTAAGAAACACAGATCTCATTAGGGTGTGAGATTTAAGAGAGCACATGGTTCGTCATGGAGGGAAGCCATGGTGTCAGGAGCCAGGGACAGCTGGTACAATGGTGAGTGCAGTCAGGAAGCAGAGGAAGAGATACGGATGCTGCGGTGCAGCTCATTTTCTCCAATTGTATTGGGTCCATCCTATGGGATGTTGCCACCCACATTTATGGTGGGTCTTTCTCCTTAGGTAAGCCTTTCTGGAAACAAGCCCCTAGACACACCCATAGGTGTTTTTTCCATGGTGTCTAAGTCTCATCAAGTTGACAATCAAAATTAACTCAGAGGAACTCTGTGAGATGGGGGTCCTCCCAGAGTGGGCTAGGAGAAGTGAGGCAGATTATCTGCCTAGCTCCATCAGAAAAGAGGACCCCTAACTTAGTGACTTAAAACAGAAATGTGTTCACATTGAGTTCTGGCAGCCAGAAAGCTGAAATCCTGCTGTTGATGGGGTCAGTTTTGCCTGTGTTTTGAGGAAGAATCTATTACATTCTTCATTCCTGTTTTTTGACCAGCTGAAAATCTTGATATTCCTCAGCCTAAGGCTGCCTAACTCTATCCTGCCACCTCTTCTACTTGTTCAGTTTTGGGGTCTTTTGGGGTTTTGGGTTTTGAGGTTTTTTTACTTTTTTATTTGTGTGTGTGTGCGTGTGTGCACACGTGTGCGTGCACGTGCACCTCTGTTTGTCTCTTCTCTTTTTAATATTTACCACTGAATTTGCAGCCTGTACTAGTCTCATTTGCAAATCTACAGTCACACACACACACACACACACACTATACACGGGAGTCAGAACTGGATGGACAGCACTATAACACAATTATATGCAAGCACAGCCCTCTATAGTGGGAACTCTAACTGCTTACAAAAGCTAGGGTCCTCAATGGACCCGGGGAGCACCTTGGCACCATATGATGTCTACAAACATTAAGAGAGAAGCAACAGAGGCTTGGAAAGATGTAAAGCCTTGCTATACAGAAAATCGCCAATCATCGGCACCAGCAAAAAAACAACTCACAATGACAGAAGACCTTCCTCTGTGGGACACACTTGTTTTATAAATAATAGTTCAGCAGACGGCATATAGTCCACTTGGGTTTAGATAAATTATAGTGTTAGATCTCTGACTCAACTTCTCTGTGTTTTAAATTTTTTTCTGTAACATTTGAAGCATAAATAAAAAGTAGAGATTATTCTCAGTGAGCCTGTCTCTCGGGGTCAGCAACAAAGAACTCACATGTTACCTCACCTCCTTTATACTCAGACTATTCCTAGATCCAACCTGTGACCCTTGAGGTTCTCACACATTATATCAGCTGTAAATATTCCAGGGAAGCCTGTAAAGACTGACATCCTGGGGCTGGGGATATAGGTCCCCTGTTGATGTTCTCAATGAGAAGTTCTGGGTTCAGTCTCCAGCATCACTTTAACCGGCAGTTACGGGGCTCTCATCTAACCACAGTTCTCACTTGGTGGAAACAGAAGCATCAGGCATTCGTTGACTATAGCTAGAGCACAAGTCCAGCCCCAGGTATCTGAAACACTGCCTTAAAAAACAAACAAACAAACAAATGAAGGTACTAGGGAGATGGCTTAGCAGGTAGAAGTAAGGGCCTACTGCATACCCAGGGAATAAGCCAGGCATTTTTTCTTGTGTGCACAACCCCAGTTTTGAAAGGGGTACAGACATGAGGCTTTCTGGTGCTTCCTGGCTCCAGCCTAGATGAGTGCAGACTCATAGAAAGACCCTGTCTCAAAGGCGTAGACGGAGAGAGATAGAGGACAGATGACACCTCATTTCTTCTTGTGCATAGCCATGCACACCTCTTGCACACTTACAGGAAGTACTTAAGTAATTACTATCAAATTTTCAATACTGGTTCATATGTTTTAATAGTTTTTTTTTGGAATTAGAATTTAAACAAACATTCATACTTTGCCTCATTTTGTTTTTTTCATCTACAGTCTCTCTCTCTCTCTCTCTCTCTCTCTCTCTCTCTCTCTCTCTCTCTCTCTCTCTCTCTCTCTTCTCTCTCTCTCTTCTTCTCTCTCTCTCTCTCTCCTCTCTTCTCTCTCTCTCTCTCTCTCTCTCTCTCTCTCTCTCCTCTCTCTCTCTCTCTCTCTCTCTCTCTCTCTCTCTCTCTCTCTCTCTCTCTCTCTCTCTCTCTCTCTCTCTCTCTCTCTCTCTCCCTCTCCATACTCTTTTATTAAAGGAATGAACTCCTCTCCTGAGCAGTTTTTCTCAGTCTGATCTTTTTTAACTTCGCAGAGTTTTCTTCTATTTGTATCTCCTATAAATTCTACATTGAAAACTAGAATTTCAGGAGATGACCTCCAGTCTGGCCCCATGGGCCTATGGCAGTGAGTAAGCTTGAGATGGCCTCTGCCCTATGCCACATGGCAGTGGCACAGCACTCCTGAGACCACTCCAGAGATGACCGCAGACACCCAGAGGCCCCAGAAGCTACCGAGATGAGTGAGTAAGTGGTAGAGAGATGGAAGAGAAAGAGAGGCAGGGCAATGTGTGCACAGGGAAGAGAGGCAGAACTGAAGAATGGAGGATAGTGAGGAACAGCCTGATATGAGCAGCTGGAGATGCCACCTAAGGCTGTGATGAGGTCTTGGTCCATGCCACCACCGAAGGCAATATCTGGGTCCACAGCCTTGCACAGGCAGGGTTTGTTACCACCAAAGGCCAGGTCGACATCCCTTGTCTGAGCCGCCACCTGAGGCCATATCGATATGAGAGGGCTGTGCAAAACTGGCTCCACCTCCCGCCTGGATGTCAAAGAAAAGCTGGTCCCCAAAGGTGTGAGAGCAGAAGAGCAGGCTCAGCCCCTTGCCAGCTACAGTACTCAGGAGAGCGGGCCACACCTAGCCCAGGAAGCACAGTAGAGCTAGCCCTGCTTGCAGGAGTTGTGGGTGAGCCATCTCAAGGGTATGAGCGTGGGAGAACTGGCTCTACACATGTGGTGTGTGGTGGTGGTGAGGGTGGAGAGATGGTCCCCTTTGCCCTAGCTACCTGCAGCAGGCCCAACGGTCAGGAGAGGTAGCTTGTCCTGCACCTCACCTGTTGCAGCACTCAGGAGACTAGGCCTTATACCTCGCGTGAGCAGCAAAATAGAGCTGGCCTTGGTGGCAAAGGTATGTGTGATGGCATGAGTGAAGGAGAGATTACCCCACCCTTGCCACCTGTGGGCAGTGACCTCGAAGTGATGAGAACAGGAGAGCTGTTCCACCTCCTCACCTGCTGCAGCACTTGGGGGAGCAGACCCTGCGCCTCGCCTTGGCAGCTCAATAGAGTTGGCCCTGCACTCATGGGCACAGGTGAAGACATGAGAACAGGAGAGCTGTCTCTGGCCTCTTGCCTTGTGGAATTGGATGATCTAGCCAGGACAGTGCTAGGAAGCTTGCCCTGGTGGTGTGGGTGCAGGAGAGCTGGTGGGTTGACCAGTGCAGATACTACCCAGGCCCAGATCCAGGGCTTTGAGTTGACCCACCCCAATGTCTACACCATCAGTGAACTCTTAGGGCACCTGAAGGGGACAGTCTTACAGATACAAGGCTTTAAGGTCTCATGACGCAGAGCAACAACAACATGATATCTGAAAGGAGTCTCAGTGAGGATGCAGTGTTGGTAGTGGAGCAGAAGACCAATAGACATTTGCAAGCAAAGAAGTGTGGACCAAAAAAAAAAAAAAAAAAAAAAAAAAAAAAAATATATATATATATATATATATATATATATATATATATATATATATATATATATATATATATACACTGTCGGACACATTGTGACACTTTATAGCTTCCACAACATTCTTTTTCTTTTAGGGAGGAGGCTGCAAGCATGGAGGGTGGGTATGAGAGGATGGGGGTATGAGTGGGATTAGGGTGCACGATGTAAAATTCACAAATACCAATAAAAAGTTAAAATTTAAAAATTAGACACTTTGGGAGAGTTTTCTTGACCTTTTGTCCACACAGTTTTATGGGTGATATCGTGTGGATTTCTCAGGAATAAATAACTTCTGCCTGTCTTATCTTAACAGCCATTGATAATCTTTGCTTAAATCCATTATCTCATTAGGTGTTGAAAAGATAAATTATTTCTTCAATTATTAGGTAGTTGGCTTCCACAAAGAGACATTTCCCTCTCATCAACTATTGGTTATGCTAGGGTAGTTTATATAGAAAAAGCATGATGAATTCTTAGACCGTTTTCAAAAAGAGTAAAATCCCCAACATTCTTCAAATAAGTCTATATGTCTTTTTAGATATATAGATATCTAAATAAGTATGTATATTCATATCTGTAATTGTGTGTATGTGCATATTTGTGTGTATACATACATATATAACATACATGTATAACAAAAATGTGTTTAAAGATCTTTATTATATGACAGTTTATTGATATGGAATCTATGTATTTTACTAGAGTCCTTTTGTGACAAGCTACCAGAAATTTTGAATAGCATCGTCATTTTCTTATTTGACATGTCACACAGTCTATCTTACGTTTCTTGCATCTGGCTGCTAGCTCTTTTTAGCAGATGAATGCACTATCACCAACATGTGCACACACCCACACGCACGCACGCGATAAAACATAATAGCAGTTCAAACTAATCCCTCCATGTCAAATTTAGGAATGTTGAATCCTTCTATTTTTCCTATTCAAATTCATTTCTATCCCTCATGTATGTGCTGCCTCAAATTTTGATTTTAATAACTCTACTTTAATTGCTTTTTTCTTTTACTCTACATTGTGTAGTCCAGTCTCAGAACGATGATACCTCAACTATCAATGATATTCTTTCTATTTTGTTGTTGTTGTCCAAGTTGTTTTACTTTAAAGTCACCTGGGATAGGTTCTTGGTGGAGACTATGTCACCAGCAGGGTCCTCAATGAAGTCTCCTTTCTTTTAACTGTCATTGTTTTGTAAGAATGGAATCTACATTTTATTTAATCACAATGTAAATCATGCTTCAAAAGGTTTTTGCTTCCAAAGGAGATATTAAGAACACTCACCTTATGTCTTGTTTCCAAATGCCATAGTTTGTCTTTTTGTTGCTTTTTTAAAATAAAAGCACATATGCGCACATGCATCAGAACCTTTTTGTGTCCTTAATATTACTTCATGGTGTCCATAATAGCTTTGCAAGGTCTTCTTGTTGTGGTACATAACAATACGTTGTCTGAATCATCAGAGTTCTCTCCTGGGAATATTTTAAAGGCTTGCAGTGTTCTGCTGCAGTAAATGGTGCTCCAATAAATCTTACTTGTAATAATTTTATCTAGTATTTCATTTGGGATAAGTCCCTAAAACTGGGAATCATGTCATTTTTTTTTTTTTTTTTTTCCTATTTAGGACTACATCTCACAGCTCTAATCAGGATTCTTGCAGTAATGGTTACTGACTTTGCTTTGAATAGAGGGATTTGGGTGCATTTTTTTAATTAATAGGTTTAGGGCCTGTTTATGTGGAAGAATTGTAAGAAGACATGATGCCCCAAGTGGAATCACACATCACTTTCCCTTAAAACAGGAATAATTTAAACTCCTCAAAGAAACTAGGCCCAGTTTTTTAAATTAACCACCATAACTGCATTGAATGTGTGAGGTATAAAACCATCACCATGGGCCTAACTGTCCCAGGAAGAAAACAAACAATGTTACATTACATGTAGATATTGTCAGCTTTTTCTGAACTTCTGCTTGGTATCATTGGGTCCTAGCATGTTCTGCCCTGTGACATAAAGACTTGCCATATGGTGTGACTGAACACTAATGGTTTTAATTACTATTTCTGAAAAAGGAGTGATTTGATAGCCTCTCACTGGTGGTTTCATAATTTCTATATATTTACTGCAAGCAAAGGAAGACCTTGCTAGCCAAGCATTAAATAAAACTCCAGTTTCTGTCAACAGAGATCGCATCCTGTGAAGAAAACTCAACCACCAGGGGGAGCACATCAAAGCTCAGACACTGGCGAGGAACCCACTTCCATAAGGAAAAGTGTGTGTGTGTGTGTGTGTGTGTGTGTGTGTGCACGCGCACATGCATTCTCACACACAGAGAGAAGCTAGAAGATGACATTGGATGCCATTCTTCATGAAGCAAGAATCCTGGTTTGGTTTGTTGGCCTGAAACTTGTCAGGTAGGCTTGGCTGGCAGACCAGTGAGTCTCAAGCATCTGCCTGTTTCTACCTGTTCAGTGCTTAGAATACACATGTGTGTGTGCCACCATACCCAGATTTTTAAATGTGAGTTTTAAAGGATCAAATTCAGGCAACCACTTTACCAAATGAGCTGTCTTGTCTCTCCAGCCTCAGCCATCTCATCTTATTTAATGACATCATCGAGCATCTTTCTATACTATACAATGTTCAATGATATAAAATAAAACAATAATTTGAGTTAAAATAGAATATGATATATGTGGCAATAATGTGGGTTTCTTTGTAGTGTAAGAAGTCCTATGGTCAGGGTTTGGTGGCAAGTGGCTTTAGAAGCTGAGTTACCTCACTGGCCATGATGGTCCATTTTAATTTGATATACATTTAGAACTCATCAAAGAACCACAAACAGGAAACACTCAGCCCTGTCCTTCCTAGCTAGTAGCTGGTAGCTTCTTGCCTGCATGCTTTTCATTTTGTCTTAGGGCTGAAAGGTTACAGACAGCCTGTTATGGGACAAAGCCCACATATCAGGAACGAGGGGGCATCCCAAGCACAGCTGCATGAAAATTTTGGAATGGAGACTTTGATAGAGGAGCAAGAGAGACTGTAACTCCATGAAAAGCATTGGATGGCAGAAAGAGAGCAAAATTCGTCAAGAGTAAGGACTATTTTTTAAAAAACAACACTTTTTTCTTTTGTTTTGCTAAATTATCACAACAGTCATTCTTTGTTTTACCCTAGAAGAATGCCAAACTTTGCAAGGCCATAAAATAAATGGATGCATAGTCTATACTCAGTGTCTCTCCAGCACTCTTACTGTGCATGTGGGTGGGTGGGGGAGGCTCATTTCTATTACTGCAATTGCTTGGATTAAATCTTAGGACCAGTTTGTAGGTGCCAAATAACTAGAGAACTCACTATCCTATTAGTGTCTAAAGAAATTGTGTGTGTGTGTGTGTGTGTGTGTGTGTTACAAGTCCACATGTCTTGTTAAGAGCCCAAGCAAATATTTCAGACTTCATGAGTCAAGAAACAGAAACTAGTGTGTAAGAAAGGAACCCAGAAACAAGAGCAGCACTGATGTCTACAATGGTACGGTGGGCTTCCAAGTGTAATAACAACAATGATGTCATCTTCCTTCCTTCCCTCCTCCCCCCTTTCCTCCTTCTTTCCTTCCCTTTTTCCTTCCTTCCTTCCTTCCTTCTCTCCTTCCATTCATTCTTCCTCACTTAGTTTTCCAAGACATTGTCTCATTCTACAGCCTTGGTTGTCTTGAAATTCACTATGTCTATGAATCTGGCCTAGGAGTCAGTGTGTCAGTCTTCATTGTTTTGTTTTGATTTTTGTCGTTCTTCTCCTCCTCCTTCTGTCCCTCTCTCTTCCTTTCCATCACTCCCATTCTTAATTCGATTCTAGTAAAAAGAAAATGGGAACTTTTTGCCCAGCTGATATCACTCTGCTTAACCTTGGTCCCCTGTTAATGCCCTCAAACACTCAAGTCACTCTAAGTGTTCACTAGGAAAACACCTTCTTCCCCTATGTACTCTACGGAAGCATGCCACGGCAGATTTCACCAACAGACTATAGTGAATTGGTTTCTGCCAGGGGATCCAATTATCGCTTGGTTTCAGTGATTTCAATGAGCCCTTTTGATTTCCTTACAAACACCCAGTTCTGTCTTTTCGGTGCTGTACCTGTTGTACAGCTCCTGTCACGTGGGAGATTCTTAGTGAATAGTCTCATAAGAATTAAACACACCCTTCTAGTCTGTGCCTTGAGGTTTGGCCTGCAGGAATCTAACTCTCAGGGTCAAGATTTTGGGGACCTAGAATGAATGAAAGAAGGAGTGCTATCTCAAGGGCTTCTGGTCATTCTGTCTGTCCCACCCCTGACATTAGTACCTCTCAGTGACTGCTATACTCAAGTGACACTGCATTCCCACCTGAAGACAAAATAATGAGAGAAAAAATCTTAAAACAGGGAGAACTCAATATTTATTTAATGGTTTGGAGTGTTCGTACTGTTTTGGTGACATGACATTAGTGATTTAGGGAAAATTAATTTACGCATTATTATTCTAAGACACGAAACCCACAGAATGCTATTTAGCTCGCAAATCATCTTTGACCTCATTAATGAGGTTACGGGTTCTCTATTGTAATTACTCCCGCATGCTGACACTCACATTCTATCACTAGAAATGAGTAGATCAACACCTGCCTCCAGAACAAATAGAATTTTCAAAGTCACCGATCATCTCAATCATCTACTTCACTGTCTTCATTTTACATGTGAAATAATGGAGAGAGCAGAGGGTGATTCATCTGTTGTTAAGGTGAGTTGGTGAGAAACAAATCATTAGAATAAATGCTAGGATCCCACCTCTAAATATAGTGTTACAATGGGTAAGTTATAACGGGGGGGAAAGCCTATCCCATCAGCTATTAGGTTTATTGATTGAATAACACAAAAATTTAACGTAGCACTTGTTTTCATGATGAATGTAAGTCATAGACTCATATTAGTCATTTCAGTAAACACCAACATAGCCATCAACATTTCGGCCAGTGATGTTCGCTGATCTACATTGACTATGCCAATAGTGAAAAGCATTAAGTCTTATGAATTGCTTGGCTGGGAGAAAGGTGCAGATTATAATTTCAAGAGAACAGATGAGGCACAGAGTGGGAACCAACTTGGTTATAGAAGGACTAGAGCTACCCATATATTTTTTCTTACCCCATCTGTCTCCCCAAGGCTTCATATAAGAGGGGCAAGTCCAAATTCATATTCTTACATATTTTAAGCTTAGGCATAACCGTTTTACCACAGAGAGCTTACCACGGGTTACAGCTAAACTGGTAAAATGATGGCTGACACATGAGAGCAAAGGCTGCTTTTGTGTCAAGAGGTTTTAAATGTAGACAGTGCTTGTACTTAGGTCTGGATTGAATTTCATCAGAGCATTATAGCCTACACATAGTGGGTATGGATGATGTTTCCCATTAATCATTCCCCCAATGGGTACCTATGCTGTGTCTTGTGGTGCTACAGCTGCTCTCACATGGAAATTTGAGTCTGAGCATTTTGACTCTGAGGTTACCTGTGTGACATGTGACTTTCTTTGTCTATTGCTATGTTAGTGGGCATGATGTACAGATGTCTTCCTGAAAGGCATTGAGTAGGATTCCATTTCCTCCCTTGTCCCTTTATCATGGTCGTGATGACATCCAGGCCAGGTTAATAGGTAAGTATGTGAGCTGTAGAGGCTTCCTTTAGAGCAGCTTACTTGATTCCACCACTACAGCAGGAAAGCAGTTAGAGAAAATATTAAAATAAGTTGGCACAGCTGTGCTTCAAGAATGCACTGTTCCCAATACCATAGCTACATCTAGCCCAGAGGCTCGAGTTCACCAAGCCCTGAACAACACTGAACTGGCTCCAGTGAGATCCTTGAGATCTTTATGGATTTGGATCATTCTGGTTTTAGCTGATTCCCAAAATGTGGATGTGCCCAGACATACAAAACTACCTGGCCAACAAGGAACTTATAAAAGACACCAGAGCTGCCTCTTCCAGGGACACTCAACACCACAGAGGCCTATGTGAAGGCACTGCATCAAGGGATGTTGCGTGCTTTGGGATAATGTGCCAATCAACCACTAACACAGTGGGCCCTGGTTCAATACACTGAGCATTAGAGATGGGACTCAAAAGGCAGTTAAACACCTTCACGATATCTCAGGCACAAAAAAGTGTCAGGGTCACTCAGACATTAGACAAAACCAGTGCTCAATTCACATTCCAAACTACGTCAATACTGAACACTTTGTTCTGGTTGGTTGGTTTGGTTTTTTTTTTTTTTTTTTTTTGGTTTTTCAAGACAGGGTTTCTCTGTGTAGCCCTGGCTGTCCCTGAACTCACTCTGTATACCAGGATGGCCTCGAACTCACAGAGATTTGCCTGTTTCTGCCTCCCAAGTGCTGGGATTAAATGTGTGTGCCATCACCACTTGGCCTTGATATGTTTGTTACTTGGATTTTTTTAATAATTAATGGGTTGTGCATCCTTGTTTGACACATGTGGAAATCACAGGACAACTTGGAGTTTGTTTTCTCCTCCCACCATGTGAATTTTAGAGGTTGAATGCAGGTCATCAGGCTTGCTAGTATGTGCCTAAACCTGCTGAGCTGTCTCGCCAGCCCAACATTTTTCTTAATTGTAAGTAGTGTGTATCTTGTTTGTACACAGATATGGATATGTGTGATTTAAGCTAAACTATTTAAAAGTTTAGGCATCTTCTAACTCTGCATTATTTTTTCTCTTAATGTTTAATCATTAAAAATCACATGACCTTGGCGTCATGCCTGGAATATTTTCCTGAAGCCACGAATGCCAATCTCTTGGTGATATATCAGAGTCCATAGTGTCCTGGTTTGTATTTTCCAAAAGTCCAGTGACAGGAAGTAATGGCTCACTCATGCACACGGTCTCCGTCTCTCCATTTTCACAGCCCACACTTTATGCATGGCTGTCAGGGTTTTCTGAATTAAATGTGACTCAGGCCCCGCATTTGCTGACTGAGGAGGCTCGGGGGTCCTATAGTTCATCCACCATCTTGTACTTGAGCTGTCAGGGATGAGAGATTGGTGCCAAATTCAACCCAACATCGACCCTTCCCAGTAGTCTGCCTTCAACAACTCCTCCTTGTCAAATCCAACCGTTTACATAGAATTTACAGTGAATCAAGGACCCTGAAAGGCATGCGGCCAGCGGTACTGCTTTGCCTCATAGCAGGAACACCTATCAATGTCCCACAGGGCTGACATTTCAGGCAAGCAGGGGGAGATGATCAAAGGATTTTTGTGTTGCTCTTTCTAAATGGATTGTTGGAAACTCCCAAGGCAAGGGGGCTAAAAGTCAGTGTGACGCAGCCATGCAACATCCAAAACAACATTTATTAAATTATAAATTATAAAGTGGAGCCCTTGAAGGAATGGTTCACAGAAGCCAAACAAGACCCCCTAGGACTGACTGGTCCTTCTGGGTGCTTGTGTAATGCATTGGGGGCCAGAAACTCCATTATCCTCTCCTTGCTGCCTAGAGAAACTTCTAGATGACTTGAGAGATGGTTGAGTGGCTAAGAGATGCTTCTTGACATAGGATCAGAGACTGTTTGGTCATGGAGGTGGTTCTTAGCAGTTCCTAGGAGGTTTAAGAGCCTCCTGTAATGATAGGGGCCAGAGATTGTTCAATTATACGCTGACAGTCAACTATCTAGACAACCAAGCATAGGTAAAATATTGGCCAGGAAATGTCTTCTGTTCACATCACAGGAGGAGGAAAGAAGAGAGGTAAGGGCTGGTGTCCCAATGCTCTCTTCAAGGGATACCCACAGACGCTTCCATCCTCCCACTAGAATCCTCTTCCTAAAGATTTCAGCACCTCTCCAGGACCTGCCTCCTCAGTGTCCAAATGCTTTTTACACATGAACCTTCCAGGGACACTCTTGATTGGCAGTTTAGCACCCTTCATAGGCAATAATTGTAATGTAAGCTGTGTGATCCCTCAGTTTCCAACTGCAGGTTAAAGTCACCACTGACAGACTGTAAACAAAGTGATATCATTTTGCTAAATAGGAATTCCTTGGTTCAGGAAAGGCACAATTAGGAAATATGACCCCCATTTTTCCTTCCTCCCCATAAAAGCAGTTTCATTAATAAATCTTTTAACACTTACAGCTTCTGTTGTGAATGAAAAATTAGAAACTATTCTGAATTTACTTGCCACTATTACTTAAATTTGGAACCTGAAATATTTAATCTTGGGCACTTTATTTTTCTTTAAGTGAGTTCTGCATTTATATATAGTTTTTAGCCCTCAGAGAATATAAAATTTAATATCTCTCTTCTATAATAATCTGTAAATACATATTAAATATTAAGGGCTAAATAGATACATATTGGGATAATCACAATCCATTCTGCTGTGAGCCTGAGACATGAATTTTAAAGAAACTTGAAGAAATGACAAAGTTCAAATGTAGCTACTGTTCCAAGTGAGAGGAAGCTCAGCTACTGACTCTAGTGACTAACCTAGATGGCTCAGGCTTCTTGTTTAGAATTCTTCTTTAGAACATACTAGCTCTTATGCTTCACATACATAAAAATATTGACCTTCAAGAAACTCCATAAAAAACTACAAAGATACTAACT